>NW_026652276.1:90679667-90977608 GCF_009828535.3 Hylobates moloch
ATGATGAGCATTTCTTCATGTGTTTTTTGGCTGCATAAATGTCTTCTTTTGAGAAGTGTCTGTTCATGTCCTCTGCCCACTTTTTGATGGGGTTGTTTGTTTTTTTCTTGTAAATTTGTTTGAGTTCATTGTAGATTCTGGATATTAGCCCTTTGTCAGATGAGTAGGTTGCAAAAATTTTCTCCCATTCTGTAGGTTGCCTGTTTACTCTGATGATAGTTTCTTTTGCTGTGCAGAAGCTCTTTAGTTTAATGAGATCCCATTTGTCGATTTTGGCTTTTGTTGCCATTGCTTTTGGTGTTTTAGACATGAAGTCCTTGCCCACGCCTATGTCCTGAATGGTATTGCCTAGGTTTTCTTGTAGGATTTTAATGGTTTTAGGTCTAACATATAAGTCTTTAATCCATCTTGAATTAATTTTTGTATAAGGTGTAAGGAAGGGATCCAGTTGCAGCTTTCTACATATGGCTAGCCAGTTTTCCCAGCACCATTTATTAAATAGGGAATCCTTTCCCAATTTCTTGTTTTTGTCAGGTTTGTCAAAGATCAGATAGTTGTAGCTATGCGGCATCATTTCTGAGGGCTCTGTTCTGTTCCATTGATCTATGTCTCTGTTGTGGTACCAGTACCATGCTGTTTTGGTTACTGTAGCCTTGTAGTATAGTTTGAAGTCAGGTAGCGTGATGCCTCCAGCTTTGTTCTTTTGGCTTAGGATTGACTTGGCGATGCGGGCTCTTTTTTGGTTCCATATGAACTTTAAAGTAGTTTTTTCCAATTCTGTGAAGAAAGTCATTGGTAGCTTGATGGGGATGGCATTGAATCTATAAATGACCTTGGGCAGTATGGCCATTTTCACGATATTGATTCTTCCAACCCATGAGCATGGAATGTTCTTCCATTTGTTTGTATCCTCTTTTATTTCATTGAGCAGTGGTTTGTAGTTCCCCTTGAAGAGGTCCTTCACATCCCTTGTAAGTTGGATTCCTAGGTATTTTATTCTCTTTGAAGCAATTGTGAATGGGAGTTCACTCATGATTTGGCTCTCTGTTTGTCTGTTATTGGTGTACAAGAATGCTTGTGATTTTTGTACATTAATTTTGTATCCTGAGACTTTGCTGAAGTTGCTAATCAGCTTAAGGAGATTTTGGGCTGAGACAATGGGGTTTTCTAGATATACAATCATGTCATCTGCAAACAGGGACAATTTTAATTCCTCTTTTCCTAATTGAATACCCTTTATTTCCTTCTCCTGCCTGATTGCTCTGGCCAGAACTTCCAGCACTATGTTGAATAGCAGCGGTGAGAGAGGGCATCCCTGTCTTGTGCCAGTTTTCAGAGGGAATGCTTCCAGTTTTTGCCCATTCAGTATGATATTGGCTGTGGGTTTGTCGTAGATAGCTCTTATTATTTTGAGATACGTCCCATCAATACCTAATTTATTGAGAGTTTTTAGCATGAAGGGTTGTTGAATTTTGTCGAAGGCCTTTTCTGCATCTATTGAGATAATCATGTGGTTTTTGTCTTTGGTTCTGTTTATATGCTGGATTACATTAATTGATTTGCGTGTGTTGAACCAGCCTTGCATCCCAGGGATGAAGCCCACTTGATCATGGTGGATAAGCTTTTTGATGTGCTGCTGGATTCGGTTTGCCAGTATTTTATTGAGGATTTTTGCATCAATGTTCATCAAGGATATTGGTCTGAAATTCTCTTTTTTGGTTATGTCTCTGCCAGGTTTTGGTATCAGGACGATGCTGGCTTCATAAAATGTGTTAGGGAGGATTCCCTCTTTTTCTATCGATTGGAATAGTTTCAGAAGGAATGGTACCAGTTCCTCCTTGTACCTCTGGTAGAATTCAGCTGTGAATCCATCAGGTCCTGGACTCTTTTTGGTTGGTAAGCTATTGATTATTGCCACAATTTCAGAACCTGTTATTGGTCTATTCAGAGATTCAACTTCTTCCTGGTTTAGTCTTGGGAGGGTGTATTTGTCGAGGAATTTATCCATTTCTTCTAGATTTTCTAGTTTATTTGCGTAGAGGTGTTTGTAGTATTCTCTGATGGTAGATTGTATTTCTGTGGGATTGGTGGTGATATCCCCTTTTTCGTTTTTTATTGCATCTATTTGATTCTTCTCTCTTTTCTTCTTTATTAGTCTTGCTAGCGGTCCATCAATTTTGTTGATCTTTTCAAAAAACCAGCTCCTGGATTCATGAATTTTTTGAAGGGTTTTTTGTGTCTCTATTTCCTTCAGTTCTGCTCTGATTTTAGTTATTTCTAGCCTTCTGCTAGCTTTTGAATGTGTTTGCTCTTGCTTTTCTAGTTCTTTTAATTGTGATGTTAGGGTGTCAATTTTGGATCTTTCCTGCTTTCTCTTGTGGGCATTTAGTGCTATAAATTTCCCTCTACACACTGCTTTGAATGTGTCCCAGAGATTCTGGTATGTTGTGTCTTTGTTCTTGTTGGTTTCAAAGAACATCTTTATTTCTGCCTTCATTTCATTATGTACCCAATAGTCATTGAGGAGCAGGTTGTTCAGTTTCCATGTAGTTGAGCGGTTTTGAGTGAGTTTCTTAATCCTGAGTTCTAGTTTGATTGCACAGTGGTCTGAGAGACAGTTTGTTATAATTTCTGTTCTTTTACATTTGCTGAGGAGAGCTTTACTTCCAACTATGTGGTCAATTTTGGAATAGGTGTGGTGTGGTGCTGAAAAAAATGTATATTCTGTTGACTTGGGGTGGAGAGTTCTGTAGATGTCTATTAGGTCCACTTTATGTAGAGCTGAGTTCAATTCCTGGATATCCTTGTTAACTTTCTGTCTCGTTGATCTGTCTAATGCTGACAGTGGGGTGTTAAAATCTCCCATTATTATTGTGTGGGAGTTTAAGTCCCTTTGTAGGTCACTGAGGACTTGCTTTATGAATCTGGGTGCTCCTGTGTTGGGTGCATATATATTTAGGATAGTTAGCTCTTCTTGTTGAATTGATCCCTTTGCCATTATGTAATGGCCTTCTTTGTCTCTTATGATCTTTGTTGGTTTAAAGTCTATTTTATCAGAGACTAGGATTGCAACCCTTGCCTTTTTTTGTTTTCCATTTGCTTGATAGATCTTCCTCCATCCCTT
Source organism: Hylobates moloch (assembly GCF_009828535.3). NCBI lineage: Eukaryota > Metazoa > Chordata > Mammalia > Primates > Hylobatidae > Hylobates > Hylobates moloch. The sequence continues at coordinate 90,682,792 of NW_026652276.1, forward strand.
TATTTTGAGTCTATGTGTGTCTCTGCACGTGAGATGGGTTTCCTGAATACAGCACACTGATGGGTCCTGACTCCTTATCCAGTTTGCCAGTCTGTGTCTTTTGATTGGAGCATTTAGCCCATTTACATTTAACGTTAATATTGTTATGTGTGGATCTGATCCTGTCATTATGATGTTAGTTGGTTATTTTGCTCGTTAGTTGCTATAGTTTCTTCCTAGCCTCGATGGTCTTTACAATTTGGCATGTTTTTGCAGTGGCTGGTACCGGTTGTTCCTTTCCATGTTTAGTGCTTCCTTCAGGAGCTCTTTTAGGGCAGGCCTGGTGGTGACAGAATCACTCAGCGTTTGCTTGTCTGTAAAGTATTTTATTTCTCCTTCACTTATGAAGCTTAGTTTGGCGGGATAGGAAATTCTGGGTTGAAAATTCTTTTCTTTAAGAATGTTGAATATCGGCCCCCACTCTCTTCTGGCTTGTAGAGTTTCTGCTGAGAGATCAGCTGTTAGTCTGATGGGCTTCCCTTTGTGGGTAACCCGGCCTTTCTCTCTGGCCGCCCTTAACATTTTTCCCTTCATTTCAACTTTGGTGAATCTGACAATTATGTGTCTTGGAGTTGCCCTTCTCGAGGAGTATCTTTGTGGCGTTCTCTGTATTTCCTGAATCTGAATGCTGGCCTGCCTTGCTAGATTGGGGAAGTTCTCCTGGATAATATCTTGCAGAGTGTTTTCCAACTTGGTTCCATTCTCCCCATCATTTTCAGGTACACCAATCAGACGTAGGTTTGGTCTTTTCACATAGTCCCAAATTTCTTGGAGGCTTTGTTCATTTCTTTTTATTCTTTTTTCTCTAAACTTCCCTTCTCTCTTCATTTCATTCATTTCATCTTCCATCAGTGATACCCTTTCTTCCAGTTGATCGCATCTGCTACTGAGGCTTCTGCAATCTTCGCGTAGTTCTCGAAACTTGGCTTTCAGCTCCATCAGCTCCTTTAAGCCCTTCTCTCCATTGGTTATTCTAGTTATCCATTCTTCTAATATTTTTTCAAAGTTTTTAACTTCTTTGCTATTGTTTTGAATTTCCTGTCGTAGCTCAGAGTAGTTTGATCGTCTGAAGCCTTCTTCTCTCAACTCATCAAAGTCATCCTCCATCCAGCTTTGTTCCGTTGCTGGTGAGGAACTGCGTTCCTTTGGAGGAGGAGAGGTGCTCTGTTTTTTAGAGTTTCCAGTTTTTCTGCTCTGTTTTTTCCCCATCTTTTTGGTTTTATCTACTTTTTGTCTTTGATGATGGTGATGTACAGATGGGTTTTTGGTGTGGATGTCCTTTCTGTTTGTTAGTTTTCCTTCTACCAGACAGGACCCTCAGCTGCAGGTCTGTTGGAGTTTACTAGAGGTCCACTCCAGACCCTGTTTGGCTGGGTGTCAGCAGCGGTGGCTGCAGAACAGTGGATTTTCGTGAGACCACAAATTCAGCTGTCTGATAGTTCCTCTGAAAGTTTTGTCTCAGAGGAGTACCCGGTTGAATGAGGTGTCAGTCTGTCCCTACTGGGGGGGTGCCTCCCAGTTAGGCTGCTCAGGGGTGAGGGACCCACTTTAGGAGGCAGTCTGTCCGTTCTCAGATCTCCAGCTGCGTGCTGGGAGAACCACTACTCTCTTCAAAGCTGTCAGTCAGACAGGGACATTTAAGTCTGTGGAGGTTCTTGCTGAGTTTTTGTTTGTCTGTGCCCTGCCCCCAGAGGTGGAGCCTACAGAGGCAGGCAGGCCTCCTTGAGCTGTGGTGGGCTCCACCCAGTTCGAGCTTCCTGGCTGCTTTGTTTACCTAAGCAAGCCTGGGCAATGGCGGGCGCCCCTCCCCCAGCCTCGCTGCCGCCTTGCAGCTTGATCTCAGACTGCTGTGCTAGCAATCAGCGAGACTCCGTGGGCATAGGACCCTCCGAGCCAGGTGCGGGACACAATCTCCTAGTGTGCCGTTTTCCAGGCCCGTTGGAAAAGCGCAGTATTAGGATGAGACTGACCCGATATTCCAGGTGCCGTCTGTTTCCCCTTTCTTTGACTAGGAAAGGGAACTCCCTGACCCCTTGCGCTTCCCGAGTGAAGCAATGCCTCGCCCTGCTTCGGCTCTCGCACAGTGCGCTTCACCGTCTGTCCTGCACCCACTGTTAGGCACTCCCTAGTGAGATGAAACCGGTACCTCAAGCAGAAATGCAGAAATCACTCGTCTTCTGTGTCGCTGGGGCTGGGAGCTGGAGACCGGAGCTGTTCCTATTCAGCCATCTTGGCTCCACCCCCGACAACTGTCTTCTTGTACTTTCACATCCTCACATGGCCGAGAGCAGAGAGAGAGGAAGCAAGCCCTCTCCTGTCTCTTCTTAGAAGGACACTAACCCCATCAGGAGGGCTTCACCCTCATGACCTGATCATCTCCTGAGTGCTCCATCTCCAAATGCCATCACACTGGGGATTAGGACTAAACGTATGAATTTTGTGGGGACATGTTCAGTCCATACCAAGTATTTCTCTTTGGGGTAATTAAAATAATCTAAAACTGGTTGTGGTAATAGTTGCAGCACAACTCTGAATATACTAAACCGTGCACTTTAAATGGGTGAGTTGAATGGTATGTGAATTATATTTCAATAATACTGTTCAAAAAAAAAGTTGATAGTAAAAAGCCAAAGGGAAAGCTGGGCTGCTGGGTAGGGATGGGGGGCGGTAAAGGAAAAGGATCTCCCTGGGTACATTTCTTCACCAGTCACCTGTCTCTCCATAAGGTCATTGTATGTGGTTTTTCAGGGTTTTTTTCTGTTGTTGGTGGTGGTGTTTTAGAAAAAGTGGATGTGGGCTGGGCCCAGCGGCTCACACCTGTAATCCCAGCATTTGGGAGGCTGAGGTGAGCAGATCATTAAGCTCAGGAGTTCAAGACCAGCCTGGGCAACATGGTGAAACCCTGTGTCAATAAAAAAAAATAGCTGGATGTGGTGATGTGCACCTGTAGTCCCAGCTACCTGGGGACCTGAGGCAGAAGGATCACTTGAACCCGGTAGATCGAGGCTGCAGTGAGCCAAGATTGTGCCACTGCACTCCAGCCTGGGTGACAAAGTGAGACCCTGTCTCAAAACAAACAAACAAACAAACAGAAAAATCCCCACAAGTGGATATACCTGCATTTAAAAAAAAAATTTTTTTTAGAGACAGGGTCTTGCACTGTCACACAGGCTGGAGTGCAATGGCACAATCATGGCTCACTGCAGCCTCAAGCTTCAGGGGTTAAGTGATCCTCCTACCTCGCTTCCCAAAGAGCTGGGATTGCAGGTGTGAGCCATTGCACTGGTCTTGCATTTTCCTTTCCTCTACCAAACCTGGCTGCATTTGCTTGTTAAAAAAGCAGTGAGCATTAGTGGAATGTTAATGGTCTGAACGACTTTAACTTCCCATCTGGCTGTTACTCTCCAGGAAGTCTCTTTTCATTTGATTGCAACTGATTAGAGGTTCTTGTTCATGTTCCATTTGATGTGACTCATTTAGAGTAAATCTAGTGGGTGATTTGCCCTCCTCTTATGTCCAGCATTCCAAAGAGCTCTCTTTTAGAGGCTGTGTCTGCTTCATCAACAGCAAATGATCACATTTCTGACCAGCCAGTGTGCCAAAAGGGTGGAAGGCAAAGTGAGGGCTGAATTGGGTGTGGGAGAACCTGGAAACTTTCTTTCCTCATCTTTACATGCCAAGCAGCGGGCCCAGCACAGTATGTCACTTTGGAAAGTCATCTGTCCGGGGCAGCTGTGATAATGGTATTTCACAAAAAACCTGTGGCTTTCACCTAACTTCCTAGATGCCAGCTTGGCCAAGATACATCCACTCAGCAGACTGGCCCATGCTGGGATTCTGCAGACCAGATTAAAACATTTGGGTGTCCCATCTCCATACTGTGGCCTGGCTGGTTGAGATGCAGTTGCCTTGCAGACAAGTCGACACATTTGGCCCTCAGTAGAAGTTCCTCACCATAGGTTAATGACAGTCACCAGTCAAACCAACATGGTCTTAACTTGAACCCTCTAAAAGGAATAAAATGGTTCCTTTCATTGGTTTATCAATTCATAGCCTAAAAGAGGAAGTTAGCTTGTCACCTGGGCACCTGCGTAAGCCCTTGCTGCTCTGTGTGGAAGATTCATCCTTTAGAACACAGCCTTTCTTTCTTTCTGTAGATTCAGATATTACAGGGAGACAGAATCTAGGGCTGTGGCTGGTGACCTACTTCCTTCTTATGGTGAAGAAGGTCAGGGAGAGAGAGAAAATGAGGGAGGGAGAAGAAAAAAAGGAAAGAAGGAAAGAGAGTGAGTGAGCAAGAGAGCCACAGAAAAATAATCATTATAACGAATGAGAAGAAATAAAGGGATCTGAAAAAAGAATAAGGAGAAGAAGGAGAAATATGGTTGTGAAACGAGAGGGAAAGAGAACGCAGGCCGGGTGCAGTGGCTCACGCCTGTAATCCCAGCTCTTCGGGAGGCTGAGGCAGGCAGATCACTTGAGGTCAGGAGTTCCAACATGGCAAAACCCAATCTCTACTGAAAATAAAAAAATTAGCTGGTACTAGTGGCATGCACCTGTAATCCCAGCTACCTGGGTGGCTGAGGCCAGAGAATCACTTGAACCTGGGAGGTGGAGGTTGCAGTGAGCCGAGATTGTGCCACTGCACTCCAGCCTGGGCAACAGAGTGAGACTCCAAACAAAAAAAAGTAAAAAAAAAAAAAAAAAAAAAAAAAAAAAAGAGAATGCAAATGGAGGAGAGAATGATATCAAGGTATGAACAGGAAAACAAGTTATGATGGGTTCTCTGAGGTTGCTTCTAGCTCTAAAGTACTACTATTTTAGGGACCAACTGTTGGGGAGGGTAAAAGAAAGGGAGTGCTGAAAAACATACAAGGCTACCACTTATGAATTCTTCCTTCTTTATCCTAGAAATTGCAATTGATTTTTACCAACGGCCTGGAGCTTGCGGACTTCTCTTAAAAACCTAGCTCATGCCCTCTCTTGTGCACACCATACAGTCACCTGAGAGTATTCTAGTGCTTTCTTTGGTTCTTCTGCCTCCATCTGCTCTCTTCTTTCTTTTACCCTCCCCAGCAGTTGGTCCCTAAAATAGTAGTACTTTAGATCTAGAAGCAACCTCAGAGAAGGGCTAAGATTTGGCTCTTTCACTTTACAGCTGAAGAAAAAGAAATCCAGCAAAATTAAATGACTTGCCCAAGGTCCTATATATAACCAGCGGATTGCAAGGCTGGACTAGAGGGCAGAGTTTCCATCCCATGGGTGCAGGCCAGGTCCTGAGAGACACACTTCTCTCTGTAGAGAGCTGTCTCTCCTGCTCACATGCTGGGTAAATCCTCATTGGCAAAGAAGAAGGTGGGAGAGAAGGTGGCCAACAAAGTACTAGCTCTGCCAACTTCTTTCATCGTCAGGACACAGGTGTTGCAGGTAGTTTTTATTCTCTCCCTTTTAGTGTGGGGATGAAGTGGAGGCCAGCTGGTTTCCTATTGGACAGATTCTCTTTCTCCCTTGGATTCTGCCTGGCCGTCTGCTGATGGCCCCTTCTGGATCGAACACATGTTATCTGGAATAGTGCAGGTGGGGATGGGTGAAGAGCATTCAGACAGAAGTTTCTGATGGCAGTGGGCAGCAGGGTGGAATCTCACTTTAACCCACTGGTTCTCAGCTGGGGTGATTTTGCCCCCCAGGGAACTTTTGGTAATGTCTAGAGGCATTTTTTGTTGTTACATCTAGGGGGTGCTACTAGCATCTAGTGAGTAGAGACCAGGGATGCTGTCAGACATTCTTCAATGCACAGACAGCCCCCCATAACAAAGAGTCAACTGGTCCACGATGTCAGCAGTGTTACCCAACTGAACTTGAGTCCTCTTGCCCAGCATGCACAAAAATCCAAACACTGGGATTTGCAGGGAGAGAAAGTTAGGCGTTTGTGGCAGGGTGCCAAACAGAGAATTGAGCAGCGAATGCTTAAGACCCGAACTCTCCAATCGCTTACAAGCAAGAGATGTTTTGTTTTGTTTTTGAAACAGAGTCTTGCCTTGTCACCCAGGCTGGAGTGGAGTGGCTCAATCTCAGCTCACTGCAACCTCCACTTCCCAGGTTCAAGCAATTCACCTGCCTCAGACTCCCAAGTAGCTGAGATTACAGGTGCCTGCCACCATGCCCAGCTAATTTTTGTATTTTTAGTAGAGATAGGGTTTTACTATGTTGGTCAGGCTGGTCTCAAACTCCTGACCTCAAGTGATCAGACTTCCTTGGCCTCTCAAAGTGCTGGGATTAGAGGCGTGAGCCACTGCACCCGGCAACAACTGAGGGGTTTTAAAGGCAGGGGTTCATTTCAAGAAAGCAGAAGTTACAAGCATAATCGTAAATCAGTACATGGGGATTATACACTGGTTTGGCCCAAAAAGATGGGATATCTTGAAGTGAAGGTTACAGGTTGTATGTGGATTCAAAGATTTTTTGATTTGCAATTGGTTAAGGAAGTAAGAATTCATCCGAAAACTTGGGGTCAGCAGGAAGGAATGTCAAGGTTTGGCCTGTGGGCATGACTCTCTCTAGGCCCCTCAGGAAGAAATTTACAACAAAGAACTGTCCTCAGGGTTCAGTCTTCATTTCCCCCTTATTTGAGGTCTGTGTGACAGCGGTTGACATTTTCCATCTGGTAAGGGCTTGGGTTTCTGAAAAATGACTCAGGGACATATGTCAAGATGTTATTTTTAGTTTCTATAGGGAACCAAACATCTCGTGACTCTAATGTACTTGGGTGACTATTGTTAAGCTATTTTTACCTTCTTGCTTAGCAGGTTATTTATTCATTTCCTTAGTTGCTAGCTGCATGGCTAGCTAGGTATCCAGAATTTCCCTTGAAATTTTTCTTTATTCTTAGCAGAAGTTCAGTGCTCATGGCCCAGGATAGTCAGAGACCCTTTTTCCTAACTGGGTGGTAGCGCCTGGGGACAGTTTAGTGCAGATACTTGAGCTTGGACAAGCTGCCTGAGATGATAACCCAGAATTTCAGGGTTAATTAATTTAAAAAGTCAAGGTTTGCTGAAAACCAGGCAGAATTCTCATCTCCTTTCCCGTGGCTACAGCCCAACAGGCAGAGCTTACCTGCTTCTCCTCTGCTTAGGGCGACATCTTAAAAGGGCAGAAATAAGGACTCTCTTAGGTGTAGACTTCCAGTGGTCAAAGTGTAGTGCTGAATAGATAGAACTCTGTGAGTAGTCACGGTGGAGAATTAAACCAGAAAGGAAATGAGTGTGAGATGGAAGGAGGAGAGACAGATTTTATAAAAGGCAAAATAGATTCTCCTGTTTGCAGCAGTCAAGTTGAAACCAGCCATAGCTGTAGGGAAGAAATTATAGAGCGATTATCATCTTAGTGACTGTTCTGTAAAATTGCTCTAGGCCAAAGGTGCTACTTTCACATTTTTGTAATTTAATCTCCTTTTACCTTCCTGAGCCACAGTGTGCATTTGTGTTTCTAATAAGCTGTCTTTTTCCAGGAAGGAATTTTGGTGATGTTTCTGCCTGTGCTCACATATGAGAACAGGGGTGCTACGTGTTCTGGACCATTCCAGCCTCCCCTGAATGGACAATCCATACGATATAAAAATATACTGTTATATAATCAGAGTTCCCAGGTAAAATAATTGCCACTTCCGTCTTAATAACTCATTTTTGTTCTAGTTTATTTAAAAAGCTAACTAATGTTGATTTTATTTCTATGTGGTCAATTTATTTTTTCTCCTATTATAATAGAGGTTGTTATGAAAGAAAAAGTTTTCCATCCTTCCATCGATTCTTAGTTACTCTAAAGACCAAGACTTGTTGATTTCCAATCTGTCTAAATTCTAGCTCATTTATCGGAACTTTTTATCCCCTCTATTTCAAGCTATGTTCTAAAAAAAAATCTTTCCAACTGTTCATTACTTGTGTTTTTTTCCTTTTCAATGAATCTGCAAATGTTTAATGAATCCCTGCTAGCTGCGAGTCACTGTATTTAGAGCTGTGGGATGCACAGCTATGCATAAGGTACCATCTGAACTCTCTTGGAACTGCAGGACTGGGAATTCCAGTCTGTGCTCTTGGAGGTTGTGTGAAGGAGAGGCAGAAGAGGCTACTTATAAGACTTTGAGGGTGTACTTTGATCCACCTTTTCAATCTTTATCTTTTTTGAAAAAATGTGGTAAAATATACATAACATTTACCATTTTCACCATTTTTAAGTATACAATTCAATGGCATTAAGTACATTAGATGCAGAATTGTTGCTCCTCCTCCCAGCTCCTGGTGACCACTCTTCTACTTTCTCTCTCCATGAATTTGACTACTGTAGGTAGCTCATGTAAATGGAATCACACAGTATTTGTCCTTTTGTGACTGCTTATTTCACTTAGCATCGTATCCTCAAGGTTCATCCATGTCATAGCATGAGACAGGATTTCCTTCCTTTTTAAGGCTGGATAATATTCTGTTGTATGTATATACCACATTTTCTTTAGCTACTCCTCTGTTGATGGACACTTGGACTGTTTCTACCTTTTGGCTACTGTGAGTAATGCTGCTGTAAACACTGGTATATTCCCAGTCCTTATCTTTAAAAGCATATCTGCATGTGAAAGCACTGAAAAAAAATTGGCAAATGATGACTCTCCATATCCATACATATATACGTGTATTTATCTAGTTATATGTGCTAGGCATAGCTATGTGATGGCAATCATTTTTTTTCTGGCTTGAAATTGTAAGCCAGAACAGTATCATCTCCTGCCCTTGCTTCACATCCTCCTTTCTCTCCACTAAATCTCTCTCCTCTGCCCTGCCAACCCCCCACCATCTCTTCCCCATCTTCTCTTTCCCCTGCTTCAGTTCAGTTTAGCACACTTTTATTATTGTTAACTTTTTGGGTGCAAAGTGCTCTGGAAATTTTGAAGAATAAAACTGGCCTTGGGTTTTTCATGGTCTCTTATTGGAGATGAGACCCACAGTAGCAAGCTGAATGAGTCAGGCCGTGGACCTGCCATGGTGGCCAGGCTCATGAAAGGATGGCAAAGATGAGGGAAAACTCATTGCAGCCAGAGAAAATGACCCAAACAAAGGGTGTAGGATGGAAAATGTTGGACATGTTTCATTTTAAGTTGTTTTTATTTGTATGTGGCCTTTAAATGTTTTTAATTATTAGGATGTGCTTGATAAATTCCCTACCTGGGAGTAATAGTGATTTCTCCACCCTGTGTTGTAGATTTTATATGGAAAATTTCCCTTTAATAATTTGCTTTAAGGCCGGGCGCGGTGGCTCATGTCTGTAATCCCAGCACTTTGGGAGGCTGAGGCAGGCGGATCACAAGGTCAGGAGTTCCAGACCAGCCTGACCAACATGGTGAAACCCCATCTTTACTAAAAATACAAAAATTAGCCATGCATGGTGGTGCACACCTGTAATCCCAGCTACTCAGGAGACTGAGGCAGGAGAATCGCTTGAACCTGGGAGGCAGAGGTTGCAGTGAGCCAAGATTGCGCCACTGCATCCCAGCCTGGGCGACAGAGCAAGACTCTGTCTCAAAAAAATAAAATTAAAATAAAAATAAATAAAATTTGTTTTAAAAGAAGTGCATTTGTGTTTGATGTAATCTTAGATATTCTCCATGCTTCAGAGAAAGAAGCACGTTTTGTTTTTAGTATATTTTATGTCAGTAATTTAGTTTGATTTTTTTTCTTATAATTCTATTGGTTTTTGAAAGATTTTGAAGAACATTTTTAAGAGACAGGGTCTTTCTGAGTTGCCCAGGCCAGCCTTGAACTCCTTGCCCCAAGCGATCCTCTCACCTTAGTCTCCTGAGTAACTGTGACTATAGGTATGTGCCATCAAGCCCGGCTCTTTTGGTTTTTTAAATTAACTGAAATCTGATTTAATCAAATGTTTGTAAAGCCTGGAAAAGAAGCCCTCTCAATTTAACAATTTAACATTTGAAGAATGATGTTGCTCAACTGAACAATTTAATACTTGAAAAGTGGTTTCTATCAGTCAATTTATTTAACAAAAGAAATAAGTGAATTTGAGACATCTTGCCACAAATATGTTACAAAACCCAAGTAGGTGTACATATGTGTATGTATGTATGTATGTATACGTGTGTACACGCACATAGTCCCTCTCACTTTTAGTTCTAAGTGTGAAGGTAAAAAAAATTGGGACAAGCACGGTGGCTCACACATGTAATCCCAGCACTTTGGGAGGTTGAGGCAGGAGGATCATTTGAGCCCAGGAGTTTGAGACCAGCCTGGAGATGGCAAGACCTCATCTCTACAAAAAATTTTGAAAATTATGCAGGTATGGTGGTGTGTGCCTGTAGTCTAGCCGTTCCAGAGGCTGAGGTGGGAGGATCCCTGAGCCCAGGAATTTGAGGTGGCAGTGAGCTATGATCATGCCACTGCATTCCAGCCTGGATAACAAAGTGAGTCGTTGTTATTGGAAAGGGGTCCCAATGCAGACCCCAAGAGAACGTTCTTGGATCTTGCACAAGAAATAATTAGAAGCGAATCCATAAAGTGAAAGCAAGTTTATTAAGAAAGTAAAGTAATCAAAGAATGTCTACTCCATAGGTGAGCAGTGGCACAGGCTGCTCAGCTGCTTATACTTACTGTTACTTCTTGATTACATGCTGAACAAGGGGTGGATTATTCATGAGTTTTCTGGGAAAGGAGTGGGCAATTCCCTTGAAATGAAGGTTCCTTCTTTTTTTTGACCATACAGGGTAACTTCCTGACATTGCCATGGCATCTGTAAACTGTCGTGGTGCTGGTGGGTGTGTCTTTTAGCACGCTAATGCATTGTAATTAGCATATAATGAGCTGTGAGACCGAGCAGAGGTCACGCTCCTCTCCGTCTTGGTTTTGGTGGGTTTTAGCTGGCTTCGTTACTGCATGCTGTTTTATCAGCAAGGTCTTTGTGACCTGTATCTTGTGCCGACCTCCTGTCTTACCCTGTAACTAAGAATGCCTTCCCTCCTGGGAATGCAGCCCAGTAGGTCTCAGCCTTATTTTACGCGGCGCCTATTCAAGATGGACTCGCTCTGGTTCAAACGCTTCTGAAAACATCTCTAAAAAAAAAAAATAAATAAAATTAACAACACTTTCAGCCAGAAGGGGGAACATAAGATATAAAAATGCCATTTTTCTTTTTTTGATCTTTTTTTTAATGATTATCTGCTATCAGCAGATGGCCATACAATATGAGCAGTAAATAATGTAGTAAATTTAGCTGGTGATTTGGGTCAATGGCACTGCTAGTCTAGCTGCTTTGACTTCAGCCTGACTTCTAAGAGTAACTTGCCAGGTCTATAGGACTCACTCAGGGATCCTCAGAGGCCCTAGAGGTCCAGACCTTTGTTAAGCAGGCGCCTGAAGAAGTAGAGGCTCCAAGAAATATGGTCCAACCCCCTGGCAAGCTACAACGTATAAGAACCAGGCCTGGGGAGGGAGCAGATGGATGAAAGGAAATGGAATTGGAAAGCGTTCCTAGGGTTACGCGGGAAGAGGGGCAAGATGCTGTTTGAGGCCTTGCTGGTGAGCCTAGATTAGTTAGTAGGGGGACCTAAAAAATGGCATTATGGCTTTCTCACCATGCTTAGTAGCAATCAGTTTGGAAGCTTCTGGGACTTAGTCCCTTACAGAGTCATTGACCTGGCCCTGGGCACTGGGGAGATAGAGTATTGCTTCCCAGCATGGCCCATTCTGGCTCTGCATTTAGGGTGAGGTTTGGCTAGAAGTGTGGCAGACTGAACAGATCACATAGTTTGCTCTTTCACTCCTTCAACTATGTATTGAACACCTCCTATGTGCTGGGCATTATTCCAAGTGCTGGGAATGATGGCGTGAGCAGGACAGAGGCTCTGCCCTGTTTGGGTTTGTGCTCTGGTGGAAGTAACAGGGGAATTAGTGCTCACGCAGGGTCTTCTGACTTCTACGTGGATGTTACTTGCAATAGTGCTAGACAGAACACTAAATATCTCCCTTTTTGATGGTTTTGGAAGAAGAAAGAGAAGTCATACCCAAAGCCATTTTTTTGATTCAGTTTTCCTTAGAAAATCAGAAGACTTCTGAAGATGTCTCCAGCAATATAATCTCCAGGTCTTTTGGTGATGGACTGATGTGTCCAGATGCTTCTTCCTTCCTGCAGTTTCTGTGCCCCAGTCTCCTACCAAAACTCAGACCTTTCATGGTAATGATTTTAGTAAACTCTCATAACCAGCAATAATGTCCCTTCAGCCCCTGGCCTGGCCAACTGCCTACCTTCTTGTTTCTTCCCACTGTCACATTATTATTATTTTAACTGGGTTTAATGACTCATGGCAAATTTAAACAGAAATTTATAGCCCCCATTACAGATTGCCCTTTACCTTCTTCCAGAAATGTTTCCCATAAGTACTGAGCTTATGCAACTAAAACATGATGATGACTTCTAAATTCATGGTGTATTAAACAGATTCTTGAGCCTAAGAACACAGACCTCTCTATACACGCAGGATTCTGCAGTGAAAAGTTCCAAAGGGGAATAAAGTAATACTTTGGGATTAGCAAATAGGAGAGAGAAAAACCATTTGTCTTTCTTAGTGTCTTACAATCATTATATTGAGTGCCAAAAGTTTGTGGGGAGAAACGGGAGGAAGAGCTTTATCCAAGGTTGAAATCCTAATGGCCTAATGGTGTTTCTCCCATAGAGTGTGGGGAGTCTGCTCCCAAAGGGCCCAAAAGGCTGAGGTCAGGGGTTGCAGTCGTGGCTGTTTTGCCATGGTCTTTGAGGGCTTTGCCAAGATGACCAACATGGGGATTTGATCAAAATGCAATTTTGTTTATATGGACATTTTCTCACTAGGAAATTGTCTTGAAAATACCAATTTATTTCACAGAAAATATCAGCCAGGGGTTAATCACCATCATTTGGCACCGGCAGCATATGCATTTCGATGTGAACAAAGGACTAGATTTTTAGATGAGTTCTAAAGGTTTTGCTAATCTTGAAAACTTCTTTTTAATTTAATTAGCTGGCTGGAAACGGTGGCTCATGCCTATAATCCTAGCACTTTGGGAGGCGGAGGCAAGGGGATCACCTGAGGTCAGGAGTTCGAGACCAGCCTGGTCAACATGGTGAAACCTTGTCTCTGCTAAAAATACAAAAATTAGCTGGGCATGGTGGTGTGCGCCTGTAATTCCAGTTACTCAGGAAGCTGAGGCAGTAGAATCACTTGAACCCAGGGGGCGGAGGTTGCAGTGAGCCGAGAATGTGCTGCTGCACTCCAGCCTGGGCAACAGAGCAAGACTGTGTCTCAAAAAAATAAATGAATAAATAAAATAAAATAAAATAATACAAATAAATAAAATTAATTAGCTGAAGAAAGTATCAGTGAAATGTGAGGGCGTGAATAGACATGGCATTATATGCTTTGGTTCAATTATTATCTGAGCCAGATTTAATGATAGGTGTTTGTAAATTTAAAGATTCTAGATGTCATTGAATTCTTTATAAAATGTAGGAGTTAAATACCATGAGATAGGAAAATCATGAGCCTTCAGATTCAGCAGATGTATAAAATTCTACTTTTTAACTAGTATATGGGTTAGACCTCTTGGTATTTTTGATACTTAAAAAAACTCCCAGCTAATTTATTCAGAATAGCCCATAAATGAAACATTCCCATTTAGCCGCAATGAAAACAGGGGGCCATCACTTATCAGCCAGTACGATTTTTGGAGAAATAGAAGGTGGAATTAAAATTCTTATTCTTTTTGGATATAACGTATATTCATTGCCTTAAGAGCATTAAGCAACTTTAATCTTTGTCAACAAATTATGTCTTCGGTGTACACAAGACACATATTGCCATAAACGTCTTCTTTTGTTCTGCATTCTCTATTTTAAATTCTTTTGAAAAATAGATGTTATTTTCCATATGGTCTGCTTCAGTGCTTACTTCATGCCTTCGACTATGTTTCTGAGGACTTATGTAGTTTTCTCCGAGCTTCGCTCTGCTTGTCCAGGGTTGGAAGGAATACCTGCATTTCTGTGATCAGTGTTTGTTCCCACCCTACTCCCTTGCCCTGCCTGCCTGCCATGCACAGAATGATCAATCATGTTTTATCAGATGTTTTCGTTAAGACATAGAGCATATAACAAGCCTCTTATCCTCATAGAGCAAATAATGCAGTTGGAAATGTAAGATAAAACCTATGTGAAAACAAGAATATTCTAGGGCTCCATATGCTGCTTGGCAAGTGAACAGAGTAGGAAAAGTGTAGGCTTCCTCCAAAAGACTGGTCAGGGGAAGGTTTAGGTTCAGCATTGAGGGAATAATAAGATTCTTTTTTTTTTTTTTTTTGAGACGGAGTCTCGTTCTGTCGCCCAGGCTGGAGTGCAGTGTCGAGATCTCAGCTCACTGCAACCTCCGCATCCTGGGTTCAAGCAGTTCTCTGCCTCAGCCTCCCGAGTAGCTAGGATTACAGGCACCCACCACCACACCTGGCTAATTTTGTATTTTTAGTAGAGATGGGGGTTTCACCATCTTGGCCAGTCTGGTCTTGAACTCCTGACCTTGTGATCCACCTGCTTCGGCCTCCCAAAGTGCTGGGATTACAGGTGTGAGCCACTGCGCTCGGCCCAATAATAAGATTCTTAAGTAGAGACCTCAGAAAACTATGTTTCTTGCTTTTTTTTAAATACAAAGAAATGTTTGCTTATACAGCTAAACCATTTTCTTTAAATGCTGTTTAATTATCCCTATATTAACTAAGCAAGCAATGACCTCAGTTCTGGGTTAGTTTATTATCTTTCCTGTATATCCGTCCAGAGCTCTAGCCAATGGGCCAGCAGGGAACATGAGGAAGTGTCGCATCCTCTTGGAGTGGGGACATACAGGGCTGGGAAGAGAGGGGGAGATTTCCTGTCCAGAGTGTCCTGGGCTGGGAGGTGGAAGGCCTGAGGGAACTGTCCCTCTCCACCACTAATGTGTGCAACTACAGCCAAGTGCTAGCACCAGTCAGGGCCTCTGTCCCCATCTGTGTGGCCACAGCTGGTCACCCTCCTCCCAATCTCACATGCCATGAGTCTTTGAAAATGGCTGAGTTTGCAGCCTGTCCTGCTTTTATTGCCATGTCTTTTGTGGAAACAGGAAAAGGAAGTCTCAGCCTCTGCTGTTAATGAGCTGTGATATGAGCCGGCGGGCTACAGCACAGTAGTGAGCCTTTCCTCTTCTGTGCCTCCAGCTGCTCCCGCACACCTATCCTCTTCCATCTCCCAGCCAGACTCGGTGCTGAGGTAGAAGCCTGTGTCCCAAGGGCTCATCATCTCTGCTGAACGCACTCATCATCTGCAATCAAGCTGCATTCCAGCTTCTTGCCAAACCCTTGTCTGTCAGTAGAAGCTGCATTGGGGATATGCAGTCTGAATTCGGCTCATTAGGCCAAAGGCAAGCAGCAGAACTTGGAAAAGGCCGGGAAGGGCTGTTGCGTGGTTCTCAGCAACTTGTGCACACTCTGGTGTGAGAATTACCAAACCCCAGAATTACAAGCTCACCAACCCCTTCCTTTACAAGACTTTTTGTTCTGCATTCCCATCGCAGGAATCCTTGACGCTTTGAAGAATTTAGGAACTTTGCCATTGGCAGGATTTATGAAAGCTACCCCCACCTCCTGCCTCCAAATACAACATGGTAGTTCCCGGTAGGTTCCTGACATGCATTTCTTTGGGGGCCCTCTGATCCTCCCCAGTTTTCCTGGCCAGATGAATGCTGAAGATTCCCTGGGCCCTACGTTTTGTCACGGCCTCCTTGGGGGTGGTTCCCTTCTGCATCCAGCTGTTGCAGCCTGGCTCTGTGTTCACTGCAGGCTGGGGCCCGGCCAGCTCCCTGCTGTAGCAGTTGCTGAGCAGCTCCAAGGATGAGGGGGGAGCAGCAGTGCTGCAGGCCTGCTGAGGTCTTGGCTCGCGGTGGTTCCCCTGGCTGACTTCCGACCAAATGGGGGAAGAAAAATCTTCCCTCCTCCCTTTAGGTCTCAGAGGGAGGCCATGTCTTCCTAGAGCATTTCTTTCTCTCCCTCCCATCCTTAGGAAAAGAAGAGTGTCATCCTAAATGCTGTGCCTTCACCTGGGAGGGGATATGTGCTTTTGGTCTAAGCAAGAAAATGAGAAAAATTTAGACTCACTGGGAGTCAGAAGGTTACATTATTCAGTTGTTCATGGAATAGTTCAAAATGTGTGAGCATTTATTTCTTGCCTCTCTTTTGGCTTTGAAATACCTTAAAACAAGTCAGATACGTAAGCATTTACAGAAGCAGGGTGTAAGTAGATTTAAGAATGGCACGATTCCTCTGTAATGTCCACAGACATATTTCTTTAGCAAAGATTGACATTTGGGCCAAAGCAGGATTTATTTATTCTTGCAATCACTCACTTTGTAAATTGACGGGATATAGATTGCCACAGAAGCACTTCTCTGATTCATATTCAAAGGAGGGTCTTGTTATATTATTAGGTATAGCAAGTGTGTTATTGTAATATCCACCTTTGAGTACTTGTTCAAAGGAGGTAAGCAGGATATTATATTATTTCTGCCCAAACCAAGCTTCTCAGACATGACTCACTGAGAAGGTAACAAAACAGAAGCCCAGGGAGGAAGACCCTACATAAGCGCTTGGGAACCTATGCCCCCGCAAGAATCAACTGGCCTGAGCCGCAAGTGTGGAAATGGTCTACATACGCCATCTTGTGGCTAAGGCCATCAAGAACGTTTTGAGATAGAAACACCCAAATAAGGGTTCTGCTCAGGTTCACTGCCTTTTTGAAGCTGAAGTTCATGATAGCTGCTTTCTAGCTGCTTTCTAGCATCTAGTGCACTTCCTGGCATTCTGAATTAATATTTGTCAGGTGAAACTTTTCGAAGGAATCTCACGTCATGGCAGAGTGTACTTGTTCTATGTTATACTAGAAGGCATAGCCAAGACTGACATGTCTTTCAGCCATGGTCCAAGGCCATTGTGTCCAAAATAAGACAGAATACTCTAAACATGGTCTGAGTAGCCTAAAGTACCCCTGAAATATTACTTCCAAGACTCTGGAAACTCAGCTTCTAGAGGTCGACATCCTCACTGAAATCTACCTTTCACCACACTTAACACTTTAAAAAAATTAATGTGGTAAAAAACATGTAACATAAAATTTACTGCAGGCGCAGTGGTTCATGCCTATAATCCCAGCACTTTGGAAGTCTAGGAGAGCAGATCACCTAAGGTCAGGAGTTTGAGACCAGCCTGGCCAACATGGCGAAACCCCGTCTCTACTTAAAGTACAAAAATTAGCCAGGCATGGTGGTGCGCGCCTATAGTCTCAGCTACTTGGGAGGCTGAGGCAAGAGGATTGCTTGAACCTGGAAAGCAGAGGTTGCAGTGAGCTAAGATTCTGCCACTGCCCTCCTGCCTGGGAGACAGAGTGAGACTCTCAAAACAAAACAAAACATAAAATTTAGCATCTTTCTTAGCCATTTTTAAGTGTACAGTACAGCAGTGTTAACTATATGCAGTCTGTTATGCAACAGATCCCTAGAACTTTTTCATCTTGCAAAACTGAAATTCTATATCCATTGAATAACAACTACCTGTTACCGCCTCCTCCCGGCGCTTGGCAACCACATTATATTTTCTACTTCTAAGAGTTTTACTGCTTTGGATACCCCATATAAGTGGAATCATGCAGTATCTTTTTTGTGACTGGGTTATTTCACGTAACGTCTTCAAGTTTCATCCATGTTACATATGGCAGGATTTCCTCCTTTTTTAAGGCTGAATAATATTGTCTGCATACGCCACATTTTGTTTATCCATTCAGGCATAGATGGACATTTAGGTTGCTTCCACATCTTGGGTATTGTTAATAATGCTGCGGTGAACACGGTGTGCACACTTAACAGTTTTATTCTCGATGATATGATGGAGTTTAAAAATCTTATGGAGAATTTAATTTGTTCTTGAAGTTTTAAACTCAAATGCTTGAGGGGTAAAAGCTTGAGAAATGTCTATTGGTTAATCGGAGCTATTCTTGCAGTTTGTCTAACAAGGACAATCTTAATCCATATCAAGTGCATCTTAATACATACGTATATATATTACATATATATATATATATAGAGAGAGAGAGAGAGAGAGAGAGAGATGGAGTTTCGCTCTTTTGCCCAGGCTGGAGTGCAGTGGCACGATCTCAGCTCACCGCAACCTCTGCCTCCCGGGTTCAAGCGATTCTCCTGCCTCAGTCTACCGAGTAGTTGGGATTACAGGCATGTGCCACCAAGTCTGGCTAATTTTGTATTTTTAGTAGAGATGGGGTTTCTCCATGTTGGTCAGGTTGGTCTTGAACTCCTGACTCAGGTGATCTGCCTGCCTTGGCCTCCCAAAGTGCTGGGATTACAGGCATGAGCCACTGCTCCCGACCTGCGAATATATTTTTTAAAGTTGCCTTGAATCATTTTTGGAGCAAGACAACGAATAAATATACAAAAGAAAATCATCCGTTTAAGAAAGTGCTTGCTTTCTGTGAAGCATCTGGATATTGCTTGTAACATGGTGGAGTCAATGTCAGACCTTATGTCTCTCACTGAACGTCACTTTCCTTCTCCTGCCCGGAGGTTTGGGATTTTGAAGGGCATTAGATTATAAAGTGCACTTGCCAATTTGTGGTTAGGTCTGGAAATGGGGAATTTGTTCATTTAACAACAGGTGCCACTTGATCAACCACTGCCAATACTTTTGCCGCGGACTTCCCAGGACTCCAGCTACACTCACGGTTCCTTTGGTCAACTGTTCTGCCTCAAGCCTGCTGTAGATGCCACTGAGAATAGAAAGTTGAAACCAGTTGATCCCAGTGAAGCAGCACCACATAGTACTTATTAGAGAATAAGAAGCCAGGGAACACTTTTCCTCATAACTTTTTTTCCTTACCCCAGGGGTTAGTGTGTTTAAAAGAGCACTGTGGGGGTGCTGTTGTAGAAAACAGCAACTCTGTATCGGATGCCATCCCCTGGTGTTTTAAAGGCAGGAATACAAACATCTAGAAAGGAAAACAAAAAACAAAAACAAAACCCACATTCTCTAATTCATATACGGATCGTTAAGTGAAAATGGACATTTATGCGATGCTTTTCATGATGGGGGATTTTCTGCAAGGGAAGCCGCCTGCCCATTTTGTGGTAACGGCTTGAGATAAAGGAGAGGCCGGAGCAGGCAGCAAGGTTAGCTTGCTCTTGCAGGATAAGCGTTGTCCTTGCTCGCAGTTCCCCTGCTGTGTGGCCTCGTCCCTTCCTTGTTATCACCCTTCACCAGAGCCCTGTGTGAGGGCCCTAATGGAGACCTCAAGAGCTTTTAGTTCACTAGGTACTGCCACCTGCATCCACTCTCTGCTTTTCCTTCCCCTGCAGATCTCATCTGCCCAGCATAGAAGTATTTTTAAGATCTACTTTGCAAGACGTGACTTCTGTTGGGATTTTAATTTGAAATGAAATTTAAATGTATCAACCCTGGGCATTCCTATCATTTAATAGCCCTGTTGGGAGACAAGTAATGAGGAGAAAGCCACTCCGAGTCCATCTTGCTCGTAAGCCTGACAGGTTTTATTTGGAAGTGCTGCATGTTAGTGAGGGAGAAATGCTCATTTCTTTTTTTTCCTGTGTAAGGAATTGTTGAACTTAATTTTTCCCCCCAGGTGTTAGGAGACAGGAATTAAAAATAGTATGTGACCCAGACACACCAAGCAATACAAAGTTCTTGCTTCTATTATGTTGCTAAACTACCTGCATCTTGTTAATAAGGAAGGGAGTCTGTTATCTACAAACTGAAGGAGTGAATAATTTGATTCAGGGAAATGAAATATCACGAGAATTAGAGGAGTCCTCACAAAAGGGCAAAAGCTTACATTTTTCATTTTTCTCTTTATTTCATGTGACTTTTGCCTTAAAGTCCTCCTTCCCACTTTCTCACACCCCTACTAGCTGAATGTTGTGTCAGATTATTTAGAACTTTCTAAATAGGGGAGAAAATTTTTTTTCCCCAAGTTTGGCTCCTACGTCCTTTGAGACTATACCGTCTGTGCAGGAGAATTTATAAAAAGATGGGAGGTTTGGGTGCCGGTTTCCTTTTTGGAAATGGTATTTACCCAGATCACAGTGAATCTGCCTCTCGCCTTAAATGGCAGAGGATGATAGGGTAGAATCTTCACGTGCTAGAAAGGCAGCTGGAAGCCATGTAGAGACCTCAGGAGACCTGAACTACAAGGGTATCCAAGCAACTGTGGCTGCTGGAGTTGAAGGAGGGAGTCTGAAGTTGCTCTTCTAGGATGCTGGTCGCATCCCCTCAGTCCCCTCCCTGTTGTTTTCAGTCACTTCAGAGAGGTGGTGGTGGCAGCCCATCTACACCACCAAGCGGGGATTTAATGGGAGCATTTCATTTGCTTCAGCAAGTCAAAAGCTGCCGTTTTGTAAAAACGTGTAAGCATGCATCTTCATCCTCATTCCTCCACCTCGCTACTCCTTGTTCATTATTCAACCAGCTGCCTGGGTCTTCTTTCTGCTCTCAAGCATGCCAGTCCCTTCCCCGCCTGGGGACCTTGGCCCTGTCTGTTCCTCTTGTTTGGCATGCTGTTCTCCAGGGCCTTGCCTGGCTGCCACTGCCTCACTCAGGCCTGAAGCAGAACCTCTGCAGGGGAACCTGTCTACACCAAACTAGTTCATTTTTCTACCTTTTTTTTTTTTTAAGAGACAGGGTCTTGCTCTCTTGCCCAGGCTGGAGTGCAGTGGCATAATCATAGCTCACTGCAACCTTGAACTCCAGGGCTTAATTCTCCTGCCTCAGTCTCCTGAGTAGTTGGGACTATAGGCATATGCCAACATACCCAGCTAATTTTTTGTTTTCGTAGAGATGGAGGGTCTTGCTATATTGCCCTGAGTGGTCTTGAAGTAATCTTCCTGCCTCAACCTCCCAAAGTGCTGAGATTATAGGCATGAGCTACCACACCCTGCCTAAAAAATCTTTTTAAGATGGAAACATATAAAGTATATTGAGACTTTGGAGAGAGAAAATGCATTAAGCAAAAAAGCATTTAGATTTTTTTGAATTCCCTATTATTAAAAATAAAGTTGTATTAAAATGTCTCGGTAATATATGGTTAAACCATAGTCTCTATTTGTGTTTTTTAAGGAATTTGTAATTAATTGTGGCTTTCTTAAAATCATGACCCACTGAGAACATCACACTCCGGGGACTGTTGTGGGGTGGGGGGAGGGGGGAGGGACAGCATTAGGAGATACACTTAATGCTAAATGACGAGTTAATGGGTGCAGGAAATCAACATGGCACATGGATACATATGTAACAAACCTGCACATTGTGCACATGTACCCTAAAACCCTAAAGTATAATAATAATAATAAAAAAAATCATGACCCACTGAGTTAGATGTGCCACCATCAGTAGTTGATAGCTAAAATTAATAGCAAGTTAACAATTTACTTGTTCATTTCCATGGGCTGCTAAGTAGGTTTTGGTCCAGTGTATTTTAGGGGAAAAAATGTTACACTGAGAGTCAGGAGACATGGCTGTTGCCCCTTCCTGGCTGTGTGGCCTGGGTCAGTCCCTTCCCTTCTGAGGCCAATTTCTTATCTGTGGAGCAAAGATAATGGATGGGGGGAAGGGGATTCCTTCCAGCTCTCCACAGTCTCTGGTTCTATATTTTGAAACCATCTGTGGGGCAGTTTTAACAGAAGGTCTGAAAAAATCAGACTTGGTCATGTGCCTCCTATTCCTTTTTTCTCTCTCCTTATTTGCCACATTCTTTCCCCACCCTAGAAGGATCCAGACACTCGAATCTTCAAGGCTCTGTTGCTCTCCGCTCTTGCCTGAATACGAAATGAGGGAGTTTGCTGTCCCCTGATGGAGCCTTCGTTCAAGCAAGCCACGGGCTGTGAGGCTTTCACCCTTGGCTTGGCAAGACCGTCAGCACGGTGCTTACCTTTTAGTGAGCCTCGTGCCAACAGAAAGGGCAATTTTCTAGTAATGGAGGAAAATATCAGTTCTCAAAACTATGGGTAATTTTTAAAACCTCCTCTTTTTCCTGTTGTCTAGTTCTCTACCATTAACTCCAGGTCTCTCTTCAAGGTCTAGCAGAGACCCCGCTCACTGTCCTCTCCCTCCCTAGAGGCCACCAGGACTCTGAAATCCGAGGATGAGTGGCTGCCAGGAGAGGCTGATGGGCAGGGGAGAAAGCCTAGGATTAAGGATGAGGAGACCTGAGCTCCATCTGTGGATCCTCCTCTGCCCGGTCCCAGGCCTTTGAGCAAGCCCCTGGCTGTGTCTGACCTGCCTTCCTCGCTCAGGTTGTGCTGCAGAGGGGCCACAGTACAGATAACACAGCACCCGTCCACAGTGGGGTATTAGGAGGAGAAGAAGTCTCCGCTCACCTGCGTGTGCTCTCTCATCCTCAGAGTCCCATGTTTCCAGTTTCTGGAAGGTCCTCCTACCAGCCTGAACTACATACATTGTATAACACGTAACTGCAATTTAAATCTTGATTCACCCTCAGAGTCTTATTCTGTCATTAGGTCATCATCATAATATCTTGTACCTGTTACTTGTTCAGATTTAATAATTTGTGAAGTGTCCTTTGTGGGGTGACCAACAGTCCTGGGGACTGAGAGGTTTCCCAGGATGTACAATATTAGGTGCTAAAACTGAAAGAGTTCTGGGCACACCAGGATGATGGTCATTCTTCTCTTGGGTCCTCTTTTTCTTTCTGGAAGGAAGTTTCTCTGTAAATTGTTATTTCTTCATCTGTAAAATATCTTGCTAGTCCCGTGGCAATACCGCCTGTCTACCCCAAATACCCTTTCCCCGACTGCTTGCACCCACTTCCCTGTTACTGCCGTGTTTTCTGCCCAGGGCCAGGCTGTGCAGTGAATGAATCATCTTTCCCCAACCTTGCTTGACATCAGTATCAATTTTAGAAGGTGAGAGTGCCACATTTTCTTAATCCAGTCTATCATTGATGGACATTTGGGTTGGTTCCAACTGGATTAAGAAAATGTGGCACATATACACCATGGAATACTATGCAGCCATAAAAAAGGATGAGTTCACGTCCTTTGTAGGGACATGGAGGAAGCTGGAAACCATCATTCTCAGCAAACTATCGCAGGGACAAAAAACCAAACACCAGGCCGGGCGCGGTGGCTCAAGCCTGTAATCCCAGCACTTTGGGAGGCCAAGGCGGGTGGATCACGAGGTCAGGAGATCGAGACCATCCTGGCTAACACGGTGAAACCCCGTCTCTACTAAAAAAAAAATACAAAAAAATTAGCCGGGCGTGTTGGTGGGCGCCTGTGGTCCCAGCTACTCGGGAGGCTGAGGCAGGAGAATGGCGTGAATCCAGGAGGTGGAGGTTGTGGTGAGCCGAGATCGTGCCACCGCACTCCAGCCTGGGGGACAGAGAAAGACTCCGTCTCAAAAAAAAAAAAAAACCAAACACCGCATGTTCTCACTCATAGGTGGGAATTGAACAATGAGAACACTTGGACACAGGAAGGGGAACATCACACACCGGGGCCTGTTGAGTGGGGAGGGATAGCATTAGGAGATATACCTAATGTAAATGACGAGTTAATGGGTGCAGCACACCAACATGGCACATGTATACATATGTAACAAACCTGCATGTTGTGCACATGTACCCTAGAACTTAAAGTATAATAAAAATAAATAAATAAATAAAATTCTTTTCAATAACAATGGAAACAAAATTTTCTAAAATGTTGAGATCATATCTGTAAAAATTAATGATTATCTTGTGTAAAATTTCATCTATACATAGTGAATTATACTATTAATATTGATGAAAAAAATTTAAACATAAATCTAGTGTCTTATAAGCATGAAAAATGCCCAAGTATTTTCAATGTTGTGTTTCTTTTGTCTTAACAAACATGTCCTACAGTGTTACTTGACTATGTGTGAATTTTATTTTTTCAAGATTGTGTTAATATAATCCTCAAACTATTTTAGAAGCAACTAAATAGTGAATAAAATGAAGAGTAGAAATATAATTAGAAAAAAAAAAGAAGGTAAGAGTGCTCACAATTGCCTCAAAAAGAAAATGAGGCTTCTTGAACTTGCGCTTCAGCATTCTCTACTCAGTGAACCTTTTTGTGTAATTTGCTCTTTTTTTTTTTTTTTTTTTTTTTTTTTTTTTGAGACAGAGTCTCGCTCTGTCGCCCAGGCTGGAGTGCAGTGGCACAATCTCGGCTCACTGCAAGCTCCGCCTCCCGGGTTCACGCCATTCTCCTGCCTCAGCCTCTCCGAGTAGCTGGGACTATAGGCGCCTGCCACCACGCCCGGCTAATTTTTTGTATTTTTAGTAGAGACAGGGTTTCACCGTGGTCTCGATCTCCTGACCTCGTGATCCGCCCACCTCGGCCTCGCAAAGTGCTGGGATTATAAGCGTGAGCCACCGCGCCCGGCCGTAATTTGCTCTTTACTTGTTATCATGATGCATGACTGTATTAGTCAGCTCAGGATGCCATGACAAAATACCATAGACCAGGTGGCTTAAACAACAGGAATTTATTTCTCACAGTTCTAGAGGCTGGGAAGTCCAAGATCAAGGTGTTGGTAGATTTGGTGTCTGGCAAAGGCCAATGTTCTGGTTCATGGATGGTGCCTTCTCACTGTGTCTTCAAATGGTAGAAGGGGCAAGGGGTCAATCCAGGGCCTCTTTCACATAAAGGCACTAATCACTTTCATGAGGCTCTGCCCTCATGACCTAAGCACCTCCTAAGGGCTCCACCTCCTAATACCATCACCGTGGGGGTTAGGATTTCAATCTGTGAATTTTGAGGGGACACAAACATTCAGACCATAGCAGACCCTCTTCCTAATCTGCAGGTGGTTTTCTTCCTGCTGTGTCTTCATGTGGCAGAGAGAGCAAACTCTGGGCTCTTTCTTTTCTTTTCTTTTCTTTTCTTTTTTTTTTTTTTTTGAGATCGAGTCTCACTCTGTTGCCCAGGCTGGAGTGCAGTAGCATAGTCTTGGCTCACTACAACCTCTGCCTCCTGGGTTCAAGCAATTCTCCTGCCTCAGCCTCCTGAGTAGCTGGGATTACAGGTGCACAACACCACACCTGGCTAATTTTTTGTATTTTTAGTAGAGATGGGGCTTCACCATGTTGGCCAGGCTGGTCTCAAACTCCTGACCTTGTGATCCGCCCACCTCAGCCCCCCAAAGTGCTGGGATTACAGGCGTGAGCCACCGTGCCCGGCCCTGGGCTCTTTCTTTTCTTATAAGAACCCTAATCTCATCATGGGATTAGTGTCCTTATAAGACCCTCATGACCTCATCTAAATCTAATTACCTCCCAAATACATTCAAATACCATCATATTGGAGGTTAGGGCTTTAACATATGAATTTGTCAGGGGACACAGTTCAGTCCATAACAATGCCTTTGCTTCCGTGTCACCAACACACTCTATCTTCTTGGCCTTAATCCATTTCTCCCGGATAGAATGTCTTTTCCCAAGCTACTTGGATTTTTCTTCTTCAAAGCTACTCAGAAGTGCCATCCTTTATGAAGCTTTCTTGGACAAATACTTTCTTTAGTTTTCCATCCCTAGCGCTTGTACACAACAAAAATAACTGGAGCATTTGTATATATTTGTCATGTTTTGGCTAATACCCACTTGTGTGAACTCGTTGTTGCTTATTAGATTTTAAACACTGTATGCAAGGGTCTGCTCCTCCTTTCCTTGTGACTCTCCCAAATCTCACTGCAAGCTGTTCACCACGTGGTTATACATGAAATGTTTTTGACCAACAGATTGCTCATTTGGTCTCAGCCTTGGTCAGATTCCAAGGAAAACAAATTAAAATAATACTCCCTTCTTCTTTCGCAGAAAGACAAATATAAATGATATGGTTATATATATCATTGTGATAACACGATTACATGATTATATCATTATCTAGAAATCATATAGGTTAAGTATTGAAAGGTGCAGTTATGGAGAGATTTGTCCACAGGCTACAGTAGAACTAGTTAGGCTTGTGCTGTTCTGTGTTACACACAAAGATATCAGTGGGTGTCGGGAGAATTCATGTTGACTCATTCGGGGCACATATAAATCTGGGCCCCGATGAAGTACTTGTTCATGTTCCATTTCCATATTTTAGGTATTTTAAATTTTGTAGTGCAGGTTTTCCCAGTTGTGTCCTTTGCTGGTCTGGAGGTGGCAGTAATCATGAGCAAATCCACAACCCTTTGGTTCAGCATCCATCATCCGAATTCCTGGGGTTTCCAGTCCTAAATTGTTGCTTTGAGTTTAAAGGGTATTGTGGCTCATGCCCTCTTTGCTCTTCCCTCATCCCCTCATTTGATTAGGTTTCTGCTCAGGCGATCTTTGTCTTGTGATTGCCCTTGTAGAAGGGAGGATGTGTCAACCTCTGACCTAAAATATGGTTCTGATATTGAGACTGAGGGTGCCACCTGTGCACTAAGAAGGTGTAAAAAGATGTTACTGACAAATTGAAGCTCTCTGGGGAGAGCTGGGCGGGCTCTCAGGCAGGTTAGAAAATAGCTTGAGAGCCTCAAGGGCAACTGGCTTTGGCTTTTTTTTTTTTTTTTTTTTTTTTTGAGATGGAGTCTCACTCTGTCGCCCAGGCTGGAGTGCAGTGGCAACGATCTTGGCTCACTGCAACCTCCGCCACCCGGGTTCAAGCGATTCTCCTGCCTCAGCCTCCCGAGTAGCTGGAATTATAGGCATGTGCCACCAAGCCCAGCTGATTTTTGTATTTTTAGTAGAGACTGGGTTTCACCATGTTGGTCAGGCTGGTCTCGAACTCCTGAGCGTGTGATCCGCCCGCCTCGGCTTTGGCTTTTATGGTGGTCAAGAGTTTGGGCTGGGGCCAAAGCTTGTGTGGTTTGAGCTTCCCACTGGAGCCAAAGAGGTAGCACATGGCTTTCCTGTCACTTCCCTTGGTATGAGTCAGGAGGGGAGGTGGCAGGGGAGGAGCTTGAAAGCTCAGGGAAGCTTTCCTGACCATAGCTTGTCAATACCTGATTTTATATTTAAAATGTATCTATTTACGGTTTCTTCTGCTAGATTGTAAGCTCTTTGATTTGTTCAGCATCCAATTTCCACAGCTGAGAACTGCACTAGGCAGTGAGAGGCTCTCAGTAGATATTTGCTGAAACAATACTGTGGTGTGAATGTCCACTTGACCAGCACGTCCCTGACTCTCCTCTTTGTGGCATTCTTCTCTAGTTCAGCTCATCTGTGGCTCCCAAGTCACTGAGTGGACACTCATTTCTTACCATGAGCTCATTTACGTCATTGTCAGAGTGACATTTGTTTCCCAAAAGATTTAGGGACAGGATTAATCTTCGGGATTAGCAACCAGTCTCAGTATTTTCTAGTTGTTAAGAGTCTACAGTTCAGAATGGGATATGTATGGACTTATATTAGGCTGCTTAATAATTGCATAACTTTGGCAATTTATACATCAGTTCTCTTCTGCGTCAATTCTATTATTAACTCCATGTTATGTATGAAAAATGTATGCATACGTACAAATGCATACATTTTTCATACATGACATGGAGATAATTGAACTTACCTCTTAAGCTGATTGTGAAGTTTAAATGAGTGCTTAATAGACAGTGCCTGGCATATGGAAAATACTCAATAAATATTCATTTTGGTTATAATTATTGGTCCTCTCATTCATTCAGCTTCTCTTTATCGAGTGCCTATTATATGCATAAGATAAATAAGAAAAATACACACAATGTTAGAGTGTGGTAAGTGCCAAGGAGAGAAAGCAAATTCAGAAAAGAGCTGCAGGTCAGGTATGGTCGCTCATTCCTGTAATCCCAGCACTTTGGAAGGCTGAGGCAGGAGGATCACTTGAAGCCAGGAGTTCAAGACCAGCCTGGGCAACATAGGGAGACCCCTATCTCTACAAAGAATAAAATTAGCTGGGCATGGTGGCATGTGCCTGTAGTCCCAGCTACTCAGGAGGCTGAGTGGGGAGACTGGCTGAAGTCTGGGAGGTTGAGACTGCAGTGAGCTGTGATCAGGTTGTGCTGCTGCACTCCAGCCTGGGCAACAGAGTGAGACCCTGTCTTAAAAAAAAAAAAAAGGAGCTGCAATTTTAAATAGGGTTGGCAGGAAAAGGAGATGATGAGGGAGGCAAGTGATTAAATGGGAAAAGAATATTTCAAGCAGAGGTTACAGCAAGTGCAAAGGCCCCAAGGCAGAATCATGCCTAGTATATTTAAGGAGCAAAAAGGGCAAGTAGTAGATGTGATCTAAGAAGTCACAAGGGGCTAAGTCATGTTGTTCCCTGACTTTTATTTTGGGTGAGAAGTCTTTGGGGAGTCTGGAGCAGGGTAGTGAAATTCTCTCCCTTCCATTTGAACAGGATCACTCTGACTGCTGAGCTGAGAGTGGTTTTAAGAGAAAAAGAGAGGGCAGAAGCAGAGTCTAGTAAGGAAGCTAGAGCAATAATTCAGGCAAGAGATGATGATGGCTTAGACCAGGGTGGTGGAGGTGGTGAGAACTGTCAGATTCTGGATGTATTTTGAAGGTAGAGTCAATAGGCTTTGCTGATGGATAGAACGTGGTGAGTGGGAAAAGGTAAGGAATCAAGGATGACTTTAAAGGTTTTTGGCCTGAGCAAGAAAGAATGGGTTGCCGTTGTTTGAAGATAATGAGAGGAGCAGGTTTGGTGGGGGAAGACAGTAGATCAGGAACTTTGTTTGGGGCATGTTAAGTTTGGGATGCCTACTAAATATTTAAGTTGGATATGTGAGTCTGCAGTTCAGGGGAAAGGTTGGGGCTGGGCATATACATTTTGGACGCATCAGATGTGGCACATAACTCTGGTGCCCACTTTTGATGTCTGTCATAGCTGTCCTGGGCCAGTTGCTGTGAGTGAGCTCAGACTCATTTCGAGTGCACACTGCAAATCTTTTTACCTTCTGCTGACTGGTCTTTTCTGAAGCTCACTGCAGCCTAGATGTGCAAGGGAGTTAATGCCTCCTGCAAAACCACCCACCAATGGGACATGAAGCCACCAGATAAATGCCACTGGGTAAAAAGGTGTACATTTTTCAGAAGGCCCAGCAGAACTGAGCCCCGGTTGGCCGTAGCCATGACCCTGAAAACGCACATTTACGCTGGCTTTTTTCCATCTTCTCTCCTTCTCTCCCACTTTCTCACTCCTAATGAATGAGATCACTTTCCAGATAAACTCCCTGCACCCAAATCCTTTTCACAGGCTCTGCTTTCAGGTGAACTGAAACCAAGACAACTTGTAAAAGGCATTTAAAGCCATGAGACTTAATGAGATCTTCCAGAGAGTGCATGTAGACGGTAAAAGAAGAGGTCTGGGAACTCAGCCATGGGGCATCCCAGCATTTAGAACAGTGACCCTCATCCTGGGTGAACATCAAAATCACCTAGGGTCCTTCCTGGATGAGTTAAATCAGAATCACTGAGAATGGTAGGCTCTGGCATCACTATCTTTTAAAAGCTCCCTGGGTGAGGGCCAGGTGCGGTGGCTCATGCCTGTAATCCCAGCACTTTGGGAGGGCAAGGCGGGAGGATCACTTGAGCCCTGGAGTTCAAGACCAGCCTGGGCAACATAGTGAGACCTCATCTCTACAAAAAATTCGCCAGCTGTGATGGTGCACACCTGTAATCCCAGCTACTCTGGAGGCCGAGGTGGGAAGATTCCTTGAGCCCTGGAGGTTGAGGCTGGAGTGTTATAATGGCACCACTGCACTCCACCTGGAAAACAGAGGAAGACTCTCTCTCTCTCCCCCCACCCCACCTCTGTCTCTCTCTATCACACACACACACACACACACACACACACACACACACACACACACAAGCTTTCTGGGTGATTCTAATACACAGCCAGGGTTGAGAACCACTGGTTTAGTGTTTGGAGAGATGTGGATCCAGCAAAGGAGATGAAGGAGTGGCCAGAAAAATGGGAGGAGGTGCCTGAAAGCCAATAGAAGAAATGATTCTAAGAAAGGAGGAATGTGGCTGGGAGCCCTGGCTCGTGCCTGTAATCTCAACGCTTTGGGAGGCCGAGGTGGGCGGATCACCTGAGGTCAGGAGTTTGAAACCAGCCTGGCCAACGTGGACCCTGTCTCTACTAAAAATATGAAAATTAGCCAGGCATGGTGATGTGTGCCTGTAATCCTAGCTACTCAGGAGGCTGGGGTAGGAGAATCGCTTGAACCCAGGAGGTGGAGGTTGCAGTGAGCTAATATTACACCACTGCACTCCAGCCTGGGTGACAGAGACTCCGTATCAAAAAGAAAGAAAGAAAGATAATTGTGTCAAATGCTGTCAATGGGTCAAATTAGATGAGCCCAAGATTCCCCAATGGACTTAACAATATGGACACCATTGGTGACCTCAGTAAGACCAGTTTTGGTGGAGTAGTGAGCAGAAAAGCCTTATTGGAATGGGTTCAAGAGAGAATGGAAAGATTGAAGGTAGAGTCAGTTAATATGGACAATTCTTCTAAGTATTATAGCAGTAAAAGGGAGTGGAGGCCAAGTGCAGTGGCTCACAGCTGTAATCTCAGCACTTTGGGAGGCCAAGGCAGGCAGATCACCTGAGGTCAGGAATTCGAGCCTGGCCAACGTGGAGAAACCTCATCTCTGCTAATACAAATACAAAAATTAGCTGCGTGTGGTGGCGTGCACCTGTAATCCCAGCTATTCAGGAGGCTGAGGCATGAGCATCGCTTGAGCCCAGGAGGCAGAGGTTGCAGTGAGCAGAGATGGCACCACTGCACTCCAGCCTGGGTGACAGAGCGAGAACCTGTCTCAAAGAAAAAAAAAAAAAAGGGACTAGAGAAGTGGAGCCCAGAGAGGGTTTTTATTAATCTGAGAGCATGTTTATATGTTGACTCTGATGGAAACAGTCCAGTGGAAAGGAAGACACTGAAGATTCAGGAGGGAAGGAGGAAAATTGCTGGGGCCCTGTACTGGAGTAATATCCAGTGCTCGAGTGGAAGGGCCGGTCTGTAAGGGATTTGGTCGGTTTGTTCACAACAACAAGAGAAAAGGCAGAGTGTGTGAACCCACTGCAGGTAAGAGGGGAGATGTGGTTCATTTCTGGTAGCTCCTAGGAAGCTCTGTGGACACTCATGCCAAGTGACGTGCGGTGGCCTCGGCCCTGCGCCCTCCAGAGGTGTCGGCTGCATCAGCACCTGCAGGGGGCGCCCTGTGCACGTCCTGTCCTCACATCCTCTTTACTAAACAGGGAGATAGATGGAGCAACTCTCCCGCTGCAAACACAGCTCTTTACAGCTCTGACGTTTTTCTACTATACTGCAAACACATCTGTAATCACATTTAAAAATAAATCCACACAAGAAAAATTCACTGTTTGTAGTAGTATAACAAGTGTGACTTCTGAGACAACGCTGAACATTTTCTGAAATCTTGTCAAAAACCACACGGGGGCACTATTCCTTTAAAACACAGCACTGTATGTCCAATTTTGATGATTGAAACAGTGGCATCTTCGAAGTTCAATTTCCTGAAGTTTATTTTCCTTTTAGAAGAGAAGCTGTTGTGTCACAATAACAAAATATTTTCTGTACTTCATAGATGATTTGAGATATTCCAAACTCCTAGATTTTTAATTTAATCTGGCCCCTGGGCAATCATTCTTTTAGTGTTACAGCCACTTCCTTTGCATTTAAGGCACAATGCATATTTGTCTCATTTCTGCTCCTTCTTATGCTTACAATAGAGGCCGTGAGCTGGCAGCGAGTCCAGTTGTGTTCATATCTGGAATAAGGTTGTCTGAAGTAGACAATTCGAGAGAAAATACCCTTGTCTTTCTTGGTTCTCATTCCACCATTCCCCAGCTCTCACCTCTGAAGCTTGAGCTGTTATACTTTTTATGACAGGAAAGAAAAAATTAAGTCTTTTGAACAATTTCCTGTTTTCAGGAAAGCTATCAAACTTAATTTACACATACGAAAGAAGAGGTTTCAGAGGTAGTGTAGGATTAGGAGAATAGAATTTGCTCACTAGCAATAGATAAGCTAGTATTTGCAAATAATTTAGCCAAAGTGACAAATTAGTTGAAAGTTAATATTGGGCCTCAGATTTCTGGTTTAGCAAAATTTATTTATTTATTATTTTTATTTTTTTGAGACAGAGTCTCACTCTGTTGCCCAGGCTGGAGTACAGTGGTGTGATCTCGGCTCGCTGCAACCTCTGCCTCCCAGGTTCAAGTGATTCTCCTGCCTCAGCCTCCCGAGTACCTGGGATTACAGGCATGTGCCACCACGCCTGGCTAATTTTTGTATTTTTAGTAGAGATGGGGTTTCGCCATGTTGGCCAGGCTGGTCTTGAACTCCTGACCTCAGGTGATCCGCCCGCCTTGGCTTCCCAAAGTGCTGGGATTACAGGTATGAGCCACCACGCCTGGCCCTGGTTTTGCAATATTTAAATGTGTGATGCCCACCATATTGTTGCAAACAATGGCAAGTCCCTAAGGGTGTAGCAGCCTTCAATTGTGTAGTGATTTGCTTGTGGGGAAAGATGCAGTGATGCTGTGGATCCCTATCGTAGTTGGTATGCTATGTTAGTAAGCAACTCTTGGGGCAAGAATTTCTTACTGCTTTGTTTCACAATTCAAAGCCAAAGTAATACATAATCTTTTAGTGCCATTTTTAGGGCTATCCAATAAGAAAATTACATTGTTGTCTATGCAAAGGCTTTATGGAAGCTACTTAAACATAAAAGAAACAGACAAACAGAAATGATCAAAAGTAGCCATCATCAGCTAAATAATTACAAAATCAATGTCTGCATATATTCATTTTTTAACCACTTTGTGTTTTGCTCAATTTACCTTGAACTGGTAAACAATTAGTTCTTTTTTTGAGACAGCTCTGTTGCCTAGGCACACAGGTACAGTGGCACGCATTCATAGCTCACTGCAACCTTAAACTCCTGGGCTCAGTCTGTCCTTCCATCTCAGCCTCCTGAGTAGCTAGGACTACAGGCACGTGACACCATACCTGGCTAATTTTTATTTGTATTTTTTTGTAGAGACAGGTCTCATTATATTACCCAGGTTGGTCTTGACCTCCTGGCCTCAAGCAATCCTCCTTCTTCAGCCTCCCAAAGTGTTGGGCTTACAGGCATGAGCTACTGTGCCCAGCCAACACTGGTTCTTAAACTAAACATGTTAGGGTGCTCCTGATATTTTAAGTACTCCTACCACAATCCATTTATTGTGCTTCTTCATCTTAAATATAAATTGTCACCATGGTAAACAGATATGTGCCTCCAGGACATGGTTCTAATTGATCTGTGCTTTTAGAGTTTCTTGTTTTGACTTTGTGATAACATAAATGTTTTCAATTTGTTGAGTTGTACACTTAAGTTGTTGTTTTCACACATTACTTTGATGGAGGAAAGCTATTTAAAATGTAATCCCAGAAATTTATATTAAATGCTATTACTGGCTATTACTGGCTCACGCCTGTAATCCCAGCACTTTGGGAGGCTGAGGCAGGTGGATCACCTGAGGTCAGGAGTTGGAGACCAGCCTGGCCAACATGGTGAAACCCCGTCTCTACTTAAAATACAAAAATTAGCCAGGCATGGTGGCAGGCGCCTGTAATCCCAGCTACTTGGGAGGCTGAGGCAGGAGAATTGCTTGAACCCGGTAGGCGGAGGTTGCAGTGAGCTGAGATCGCACCATTGCATTCCAGCCTGGGGGACAAGAGTGAGACTTCGTCTGACCAAAAAAAAAAAAAAAAAAAAAAAAAAAAAGCACCTCTCACTTTTACGGTGGCCTTTATCCAGAGCCCATTCTCTTTGTCCAAACTTATTTCAGTTTTATTTTTCTTCAGTCTCCTTGATATGGTTTGGCTCTGTGTCCCCACCCAAATCTCATCTCGAATTGTAATCCCCATAATCCCCACGTGTTGAGGGCAGGGCCTGGTGGGAGGTGATTGGATCATGGGGGCAATATCCCCCATGCTGTTCTCCTGATAGTGAGTTCTCATGAGATCTGATGGTTTTATAAGGGGCTCTTCCCCGTTCACTTGTTTGTGCTCCCTCATGCTCTCTCTCTTCCCCCTCCCTTTCTCTCACCCCCTCCTGGACCCCCTGCACCTGTCACCATGTAAGACGTGCCTCCTCCCCTTCCACCATGATTGTAAGTTTCCTGAGGTTTTCCCAGTCTTGCAGAACTGTGAGTCAATGACACCTCTTTTCTTTATAAATTGCCCAGTCTTGGGTATGTCTTCGTAGCAGTGTGAAAACAGATTAATATGTTCCTTAACTTTTCCAAGTGTAAATATTGTCAAACAACCTCAAAACAACCCTAAATTCCTTTGCCCTGATCATCTGGGTCTTAATGATTACAGTTTTGAGTCCTGTACATGATCTAGTAGGAGAGTTGTGGCAACAACATTGTAGGTGATGGGGGTGCTGTAGATCCCAGTAGAATATTATGCTTTCTATGATTCTTTGCTTTATGTTATTTCATTAAGGAAAAATCATACCAAGAGTCTAAGTGTAGGAGGTAAACGTGTATTGCATGGAGGACTGAAACAAATGTAGAGATGGCAGGTCATTAAAATAAAGCCCATGCTTTCATATATGCAAATCAAGCATATTTTAAAAATAGAGATCTATGACATGCTGGTATCTCTGAAAAGGAATATTGCACTTCTTGTCCAACTTAAAACCAGGGAATTTTAGAAAAATTGTAGCAGTAGGGATTATTCTTGATTACTGCTCATGTTTTTATATTGTGTTTGGACTAAATTAGTTGC
This sequence comes from Hylobates moloch, assembly GCF_009828535.3. Classification (NCBI taxonomy): domain Eukaryota; kingdom Metazoa; phylum Chordata; class Mammalia; order Primates; family Hylobatidae; genus Hylobates; species Hylobates moloch. The sequence continues at coordinate 90,717,749 of NW_026652276.1, forward strand.
TTTTTGCAAAGCACTCTGAAGCACTTTGCTTTTATATCATTTGAGACATGGATTGTGTCCTTTGTGAAATAGTTATTGGTTTCACATTCCCTCCACCACTTCTCCTTGATGGCTACGGGCTGCGTATGATTCATCTCTGTCCTTCACTCACAGTATAATGAATGGTGAACAGTAAACAAACAGGGCTTATTTGTAGGAGTGAAATTAAGGGTAGCAGTTTGAGTGGTGTATATTTGGTTGAAGATGATGCAGAGGTGGTTGAAGGGGAGAGATGCAAGTAATAGGCAACAAGCTGATTGCCAAAGAGAGGAGGAGAGAGGTTCTTTGTTTCCCCAAGACTTACTTGATGAGCTCATGTGCAGTCACTACAACTGTGAAGGAACTTATCTGTAAATGTGCTTTTTAATACAACTTTGGATGCTGGATCAAAATGACATGTTTAAAGATTAGGCGCTTATACTTCTTGAATGTATCTAGCCTTGACTTTAAATACCTATTCTAGTAGAGAAAATCTTTTCAAGAAGAAGATAAAACATAAAAAGCCAATGTTCAGCAAGATAAAAGAATAAGCTGTATCCTTTAAGAGTTAGATGTGAGAATTGAATTAAGAAAGAAAAAAAGAAACATCAAATTACTTTTAGTTTTCAGTTTTCTTCCTTTCATGTTTAAGATTCAGTGTCTAGTTCCTTGTGAGTTGTCTCCAATTCTGTGAAGTCTAAATCTAATGGTATTTTTATCCTTGAAAAAGGATCATTGATTTACACACGTATGAGAAGGGGAAAAAGAGACATTGTTTTATTATTTAGAATGAATGTCAAATATTTATGCAAGTTTTGACAGTATTTTCAAAAGCAAAATATTTTCATATGAAGAGATTTTTCACCATGTTTTCACCAATAGTCTACTGAAATTTTGAGGCAAATCAAATGTTAAGAGATTATGGGTTGATGCAATGAATATGCCTGTTTTTATTAAGTCGAACTTTGGCTGCCAGAGGGGTAACATTACTCCTTATTTGAAGTTTTAACCCTTTGAGTATCTGACCTATAATTTTTTTAATTTGAAATCATTCTAAAATGGATTATGTGTTTTTCTGCTTGCTTAAATATAAGATAGAGAATATAGTTTGAAAAAAATTGTTTTAATGTTTCAGAGTTATCTATTTATTTATTTTGAGATGGAGTCTTGCTGTGTCACCAGGCTGGAGCACAGTTGCAATCTCTGCTCACTGCAACCTCTGCCTCCCGGGTTCAAGCGATTCCCCTGCCTCGGCCTCCAGAGTAGCTGGGACTACAGGCACTCGCCACCACACCTGGTGTGGTGTATTTTAGTAGAGACAGGGTTTCACCACGTTGGCCAGGATGGTCTCGATCTCCTGACCTCATGATGCACCCCCCTCAGCCTGCCAAAGTGCTGGGATTACAGGCATGAGCCACTGCGCCCAGCTAGAGTTATTTTTTTCTTCAGTCTCTGTGCTAGTAGTTTCCAAGTTATTTTAAACATTGATTTTGGGGATGAGCCTCGAATACAAGTGGAGGATGTTAAATATTTACATTTATGTAAACCACAATTTAGGTGCCCGAGGTTAGGTGTTTGCCTGCTTCCAGTAGTGTTTCAGACAAGGGAAATGCCTTGTGCTTTCCTTTCCCCAGCTTCTTCCTCTGGGTGTGCTCTCAATTCTAACCCCGTTACCAGCACCGCCACCTGTTAATTATCACTGTTGGTTATGCTCTTCAACTTCAGTCTTTCGCTGTCCTCTGAGAACTTCTCCTTTGGCTTCATGGCACCAAAGTACATCCCATTCTGAAATCAAAAGAATAGTAAACACAAAAACCTACTAAGTCCCCACAGTTTCCTTCTCAAACTACTGCTGGATCTTTCTTTATCATTAGACATCACAAAAGAGCAATCTTTTACCCACTGTCTTTATTTCCTCACGTCCAATTCACTTCTCAGACAGGAGCACTTGGCTTCTTGCCCCCTCACCCTATACTGAAATGCTCTCTGAAGCGTCATCACGACTTCATTGCCAAATTGGAAGCCTTTAGAGAATGGCACTTATCCAGTTCTTACCCAGGAGCCATTAATGGGAGAAATCCTGGAAGAATAGGAGAAGAATGCCACCCAGCATCTTGATCCCATCAAAACCCAGATGGACATAGAAATGCATGACAGCCTCTTTCAATTAAACTGTCATGGCCCCAGCATCTCAAATCGATGCTGTTGGGTACTTCTTAGTCTGCGAAGGCTCTCCTTTCCTTAAAGGGTAGAGCCCACAATAAACAGGACTGGACCAGGATCTCTAAGTTCCAGAGACACTGATTTGGGAATGTACACATAGGCTGCAGGGTGAAAATCCTGGAAGTGGAGGCATAGAAACACAGTGGTTTTTCCTTGAGTTTTTAAGAGCTTCATCTGCTTCTGGGCCTTCTTTGCCCTCTCACTCTCATTCTGACTACCTGTCAATCTAAAGATTCCTCTTGCTCTTTTGGCCAGCCAAAAGGTACAGCTGACTTGCCCATATATCCACTGTACAGTCCTCCTGCCTGTCTCAGCTGTGGGAGTTGTTTGACATTTCCAGAATAATTAATAAAAGAAAGAGAAAACTAATTTCATTGAGGAGCACCTCTGTCCCTGAGCCTTTGTATAAATGTATATACACAATTATGTGTATGCACACACACATTTGGTGGTCATCTTAACTCTGTTCAATCCACTTGCCATTTAACCTCTTTTAACCTTTATTTCCATCTTTTGGGGAGATATCATCTTTCTTGTTATCAGAAAACAATTATATTCACTTATTTTTTCCATTAGTCTTTCCAGTCATCCACCTGTTCATGTATCCACTCATCCATCCATCCACCGTCCACCCACTCATTCATCCATCTGCCCACCCACCCATCCACCCATCATTCACCAATTAAACATGTACTGAGTAGCTATGATGTGCCATTACTGCTAGATACAGGGAACTCAAAATTTGAGAATAATTTCCCTTCATTTTGCTATCTCATCTATCTTACACTCATATACATCTAACTTTTTGAATTAGTGCTAACTGACCATCAAAAGTAGAAGTGGGATTGAAAAGATGCTTATATATAAGATCATATTCCTGAGGCATAGAGGTAATCAGAAATGATCTGAAATAACTTCTGTCATCCAATTTTACTGAAGGAAAAGAAGTGTGGTTGAAAATTACCATCTGGATAACTGTCCTGAAAGGCCTGTGCTCAAGTCAAAAATACTCTCAGGTGCAAGCACTAATGCAATACTGGTGTTTGTTCAACATGAAAGCCTGGTCACTGTGCCATTGTGAATGCAACCTACATTTTCCAAGCAGCAGAGGACAAAACACACTGTGATGTGTGAATTCCCCTCTCCTGGCCCCCAGATGCTAATCACTAACCAAACCTTTCCCCCTTGACTTCACCCACCCCCATCAATAAATTTCTTAGCATCTCTCTTGCCCAAGAGAGAATGACCTCATACCAGCTTTTCAGCACTCCAGTTTTTGTAGTATCAATTATTTAAATGGAAAGTTTCCTCAAATATTTGATACCTTTGTGGTGTGTGTGTGTGTGTGTGTGTGTGTGTGTGTGTGTGTGTGTTTTGAGACAGGGTCTTACTACGTTGCCTAGGTTGGAGTGCAGTGGTGCAATTATGGGTCACTGCAGCCTGGATCTCCCGAGCTCAAAGTGATTCTCCTATCTCAGCCTCCAGAGTAGCTAGGACTACAGGTGCTTGCCACCACGCTCAGCTAATTTTTGTATTTTTTGTAGCAATGGGGGTTTCACTGTGTTGCCAGGGCTGGTCTTGAACTCTTGGGCTCAAGTAATTCTCCTGCCTCAGCTTCCCAAAGTGCCGGGACTGCAGGCATGAACCACTGTGCTTGACCTTTTTATTTGTCTTTTGAAAATACTATGCAAAATATAATAAATATTTGACTACCCCTTCTTTTTGTTTTTGGGTGGTACAACATCAGGAATATTATTATTATCATTTTTTTTTACCACATTATGAGAAATATTCCTTCTTTTTAGGTGTGTAGAGGGCTCAGGGTTTAACCCTGATGCTCCCAGGTCTTAGGGCTTCTTTGAATGCTGGTATTTTTAAACTTTCTTCTCTTGCCTCCTCCCTCCCTTTTCTACCTGCTTTCATTCATTGCTGGCTGTGTTTCTGCCTGAGGTCCCTAATTCCTCCAGCCCATTTCACCTTTTACTTATTTTTGCTTCTAATCTTCTGTGATTTTGAAAACTAAATAGCTTCTTAGAATTGTGTGTAAAAAAGGCCGGGCGTGGTGGCTCACACTTGTAATCCCAGCACTTTGGGAGGCTGAAGCGGGTGGATCACCTGAGGTCAGGAGTTCGAGACCAGCCTGGCCAACAATGTGAAACCCTGTCTCTACTAAAATTACAAAAATTAGCTGGGCGTGGTGGTGAGCACCTGTAATCCCAGCTACTCCGGAGGCCAAGGCAGGAGAATCGCTTGAACCCAGGAGGCAGAGGTTGCAGTGAGCCAAGACCATGCCATTGCACTCCAGCCTGGGCAACGAGTGAAATTCCGTCAAGAAAAAAGAATTGTGTGTAAAATTAGAAGAAACAGTCTTTGATCAAAGGTCTGAGGAAATTCTAAGGAATACAGTATATGAGAGCTTTATTGTTTTAGGACTTTTATTTTCTGCTTTTCTCTTTTCTCTTTTTTTTGAGATGGAGTCTCACTCTGTCGCCCAGGCTGGAGTGCAGTGGCATGATCTCGGCTCACTGCAACCTCTGCCTCCTGGGTTCAAGTGATTCACCTGCCTCAGCCTCCTGAGTAGCTGGGACTACAGGCACCCGCCACCATGCCCGGCTGATTTTTTGTATTTTTAGTAGAGATAGGGTTTCACCGTGTTAGCCAGGATGGTCTCAATCTCCTGACCTGGTGATACACCTGCCTCAGCCTCCCAAAGTGCTGGGATTACAGGCATGAGCCTCCACGCCCAGCCCATCTCATTTTTTTAAGGCTCCCTTCTGTTTCCCAGCTTTTCTCTGGATAGGTGAAGTTGATTTATCTATCTGCAATGACTCATTAGCTGAGTTTGAATAAATTGTTATTTTTCAAATGTGGTCTGCAGAACTACTTGTGTCAGAACCACTAGGGGTGCTGTTAAAATGCAGGCGCACAGGTCCCTTCTCAGATACGTTGAATCAGAATATCTGGATGGAAGACCCAGGAATATACATTTTCATTAAACAGCCTTAGTTATATGTATACCCTAGAGCTTGATAACGATTGGAGTGGGTGCTTGCCTGTGTTCTTAATCTGGGCTAAGCTTGTCTCATATTTGTAGTTGTAAATTAAGATGAAATGCCTGGAGAAGGAAGCCTAGTGGTTAAAAGTGCAAATTCTAAAGAGTGACACCTGGGTTAAACTTGCAGTTCTACTTTTAACAACTAAATGATATTGGGCAATCTATGAAAACTCTTTTTGCCTCGTTTCCCCTGTGTATAAAAGGAAGATGATAATAAAGCCTGATTCATAGGGCTGTTGCATTAATATAGAAAAATAATTTAAAACAGTAAGCACACAATGAATGGCCGCTATTATTACTATTAATATTATATTTTTGTATAGTGGCTGTATCATACATTTTGTGGCTTATCCGAAGCACAGTTATTGTGGCTCTACATGAAGATATCCTGCTAGCCACATTTGTGCCTGAGCGTGCAAACATAGACATGCATGCCTGGAACGGTGAGTGATGTATCATGACCTGGCTTCAAATAGCGTGACTCTGGGTCATGGTCATGTCAACATTGCTCCTATCTCTTGGAAAGCAAAATGTCTAAATTCCAAGGGATATCACTGTCATGAGTCTTAATTTTTTTTAATAGATTGGTTTAGCCTCAAACGATGAGACTCGTCAAATGATTCAAACCAGAGTAGTGGCTTTGTTTTGAGACAGTGAGACAGGGTCCTTCTGTGTGCATCAAATTATGCAGTAATTTCGATGGAATCCCATACGGAAGTCTACTGGTTTCTATGGCAACCTGAATTCAAAATAGGATGTTAGAAACCTCTTCAGAGTAGAAAAAGCAAGTTTCATTCTTTCTGTAGTTATGGAACATATAGTTTGTACAAAGTATTTTCTAAATGGAACTTTTTGTCTTTTTAGTTTCTTACCATTAATAATTTTAACAGTTTTGTAGTACTACATTCCTACATTCTTTCTGTATCTCTGAATGAGAATCTCAGGCCAGAGAATCTCAGGCCACCCTAAAGTGCTTGTTTTGCTATGAATAGCTGATGTTTCACTTTGTCGTTTATAGCAGATGCACTATTTAGTTTTTACTTTTCTAATACTATAGCAATTGGTAATAGGAGAGAAAACCTGTTACAGAATTCCTAGGTTAGCAAGTCAGCCTATTTTTAGTGGCAACTACAAAAAAAAGCTTTTGCGTAAATATCTAATTTTTGTAAACAATGTATTTTAGCACATATCTGTCTGGAAATATTTTAAAATTGGGTCTCGTAATCCTGAAGACAAAGTCTGTTGCAGATATTGACTAACTGGGTGGGCAGTTCCAAGTATAAAGGCTATGTTGGGCTGTGGTAACAAACACAGTGGAAAGTCTCAGTGGCTTATGACAACCAGAGTTTATTTCTCATTTGTTGCTCCTGCCCATGCAGGTTTACTGTAGTTGCTCTCTCTGTCATCTTTGCTCTGGGACCTGGGCTGACAGAACAGCCCCTATCTGGAACACTGCCCAGCAAAGGGAGAAGAGTGCAATGAAGCAACTACTGACTCTTAAAGCTTCCATCCAGAAGTAACATACATTTTTGCTCACAATTCATTTTCCAGAGCAAATCCCATGTCTTGCCTGAATCCATTGGTTAGGTAAATAGAATCCCTCTACAAGGCAGTGACTGTTGTCCCCAGTTGTGCTAAGATGTGCCATAGAGGGACACTAGAACTTACAGATAATATATTTTAAGTTAAAAAAAAATGGTTTTGGCTGGGCACGGTGGCTCACGCCTGTAATCCCAGCACTTTGGGAAGCCGAGGTGGGTGGATCACGAGGTCAGGAGTTCGAGACCAGCCTGGCCAACATAGTGAAACCCCGTCTCTACTAAAAATCCAAAAATTAGCTGGGCATGGTGGCGGGTGCCTCTAATCCCAGCTACTCAGGAGGCTGAGGCAGGAGAATCGCTTGAACCCTGGAGGCGGAGGTTGCAGTGAGCCGAGATCGTGCCACTGCACTCCAGCCTGGGCAACAGAGCGAGACTCCATTTCAAAAAAAAAGAAATTGTTTTAGAGGTGCTGGTTGTGGGGAGTAATGGTGAGATCACAGAATTTTAGAGCTGAAGGAAATGGTTCATGAAGGTTTTGGAGCTTACATTCTTTTCTTTCTAGAATTAGGAAGCTTGGTTTCATGGTTTTGACAAATGAGCACTTTGTACAAGAGAGCACATTTAGCCTTGGTTTACAGCACCTTGCCTTCCATTTGTTTTTGTCCTTCTGATTAACATTCTTTTGGATAATTAAGTTAAACATTTAAATTTCTAATAGTGGAGCACAGTGATCGCATAAATGTTTTTATAATTGGTTCTCTGAGGCACAAAACTTATAAGAAATGAAAATGGCCAACAAGACTTTTTTTTTAAGACAGTTTTTCCACATTGATTTAAAATTATGATTTTTTTTGTTTTGAGACAGAGTTGCGCTCTGTCGCCCAGGCTGGAGTGCAGTGGTGCAATCTCAGCTCACTGCAACCTCTGCTTCCTGGGTTCAAGAGATTCTCCTGCCTCAGCCTCCTGAGTAGCTGGGATTACAGGTGCCTGCCACCACACCCAGCTAATTTTTGTATTTTTAGTAGAGATGGGGTTTCGCCATGTTGGCCAGGCTGGTCTCAAACTCCTGGCCTCAAGTGATGTGCCCACCTCGGCCTCCCAAAGTGCTAGGATTACAGGTGAGAGCCACCATGCCCGGCCAAAAATTATGATTCTTTAGATTGTACCCAAATTATCTGTGAGAAGAAAGCTTTAGAAAGAGGCCTGTACTGGACCAAGAAAGACTATTTTGTTTTTGTTTTTGTTTTTGAGATGGAGTCTCGCTTTGTCGCCCAGGCTGGAGTGCAGTGGTGTGATCTTGGCTCACTACAATCTTTGTCCCCTGGGTTCAAGTGATACTCGTGTCTCAGCCTCTGGAGTAGCTGGGATTATAGGCGTCTGTCACCATGCCCAGCTAATTTTTGTAATTTTAGTAGAGATGGGGTTTTACCATGTTGGCCAGGCTGGTTTCAAACTCCTGAGCTCAAGTAAGTGATCCTCCTGCCTCGGTCTCCCAAAGTGCTGGGATTACAGGTGTGAGCCACCGCATCAGGCTAAGAAGGACTCTTTTGGACTATGGAGTGTTGCTCACCACATCCCATCATGTAACAGGGTAGTGTCATTGTTTTCCCTGCCAGCTAGGAAAGGCGTCACTTGCTTAACCAGTGAACTGACCTGCAGAACAGATGAAACCGCTAAGTGGAAGAGCCGTGTTGGCTCTGGAGACCTAGAAGCATTTCATCCATATGGAGCAAAGCTGGGAGGTCTGTAAAAGGTATGCTGGGAAGATTACATTCTTCAGAAGGAAGGCACCATCCCATCCCATAATGAGTAGTAGCAGAGGGAGCCTCCTTACCAGAGTTACCAGGGCTTTGCGATTATAACACAACAGCTCTCACATTCTTGCTGATTCCTTGGTAATGGTTGCATGAAGAGGTTCAAAGAGGACCTCTCTATATGCTGGGGGAAGGGTCCTTTGCACGGGGCATGCTTTTGTGCAGGACCTTGTGCTCAATTTGGTCCCCTCCCTGTCCCCTCTGCAGAGCCTCTCTGCTATGTGAACCCCAGGATTCCATCATGGGACTCACAAGGACACATGCTAATGGGCTCCAGCAGGTCTAAAGGCACCTCTCCTGCCCTCATTCTGAGCAACCTGGTACTCTCTTTCATGGGCATTTCTGTGTACCTACTGCTTGATGGCATTCCATATTCATAATGATATTCTTGAAGTGCTGACAAAGATTTCTGTATGTTTGGTGTGAATTAGACATGTTTATAATTTGCTCTCTTGAAAATGTGTAATCCTCATATGGCCTGTGTATATTCTGTGTAAATGAGTTATGTGATAAAACTCTGTACAGTCATGTACCACTTAATGATGGGGAGACATTCTGAAAAACACATCATTATAGGTGATTTGGTCATTGTGTGAACATCACAAAGCGCACTTACACAACCTAGATGGTGTAGCCTACCACACGCCTAGGCTATGTGGTATAGCCTGTTGCTCCCAGCTACAAACCTGTGCAGCATGTGAGCTACTGGATACTGTAGCCAATAGTAACACAATAGTAAGTGTTTGTATATCTACATGTATCTACACATAGAAGAGTTACGGTAAAAGTGTGGTGTAAGAGATAAAAATGGTACACTTGTCTAGGGCACTTATTGCAAATGGAGCTTGCAGGATTGGAAGTTGCTCCGGGTGAGTCAGTGAGTGAGTCCTGAGTGAACGTGAATGCCAGGGACATTACTGTCCACTACTGTAGACTTTATCCCTGTAATAATTAGGCTACACTACAGTTTTTTTGTTTTGTTTTTTTTTTTTTTTTGAGATGGAGTCTCGCTCTGTTGCCCAGGCTGGAGTGCAGTGGCATGATCTTGGCTCACTGCAAGCTCCGCCTCCCGGGTTCACGCCATTCTCCTGCCTCAGCCTCCGGAGTAGCTGGGACTACAGGCGCCCGCCACCGCGCCCGGCTAATTTTTTGTATTCTTAGTAGAGACGGGGTTTCACCGTGGTCTCGATCTCCTGACCTTGTGATCCGCTGGCCTCGGCCTCCCAAAGTGCTGGGATTACAGGCATGAGCCACCGCGCCCAGCCAGGCTACACTACATTTTTAAGAATTTTTTCTTCAGTAATAAATCAACCTTAGCTTAGTATAACTTTTTTACTTTATAAACTTTAACTTCTTTTTAACTTTTTGACTGTTTTGGAATATCACTTAGCTTAAAACGCAAACATATTGTACTTCTGTACAAATATATTTTCTATTTATCCTTATATGAACTTTTTTATTTTACTTTTTACACTTTTTTTTTTTTTCGAGACAGAGTGTCGCTCTGTCTCCCAGGCTGCAGTGCAGTGGCACGATCTCGGCTCACTGCAACCCCCGCCTCCCGGGTTCATGCCATTCTCTTGCCTCAGCCTCCTGAGTAGCTGGGACTACAGGTGCTCGCCACCATGCCCAGCTAATTTTTGTACTTTTAGTACAGACTGGGTTTTACCATATTGGTCAGGCTGGTCTGGAACTCCTGACCTCAGGCGCTCCACCTGCCTCAGCCTCCCAAAGTGCTGGGATTACAGGCGTGAGCCACCACGCCTTCTAATTAAAAACTAACACACAAGCATGCACATTAGCCTAGGTCTCCACAGGGTGAGGATCATCAGTCTTGCTGTCTTCCATCTCCACATCTTTTCCCACTGGAAGGATCTCAGGGGCAGTAACCCACATGGAGCTGTCATCTGCTATGACAACGATGCCTTCTTCTGGGATACCTTCAGAAGGACCAGCCTGAGGCTGTTTTACAGTTAACTTTTTTTTTTTTTTTAAATAAATAGGAGTATACTCTAAAATAAAAATAAAATGCCTAGTTTAGTAAATATATAAACCAGAAACACAGTTGTTTGTCAATATGATGTACTGTACATAACTGTCTGTGCTGTACTTTTATATGACTGACAGTACAGTAGGTTTGTTTACACCAGCATCGCCACAAAAACCTGAGTAATGCCTCGTGCTATGAAGTTAGGACAGCTACAGAGTCACTAGGTGATAGGAATTCTTCAGCCCCATTACAGTCTTATGGGACCACTGTCACATATGTGGATCATGGTTGACCAAAATGTTGAAACATCATTATGTGGCGCATGACCGTATTAGGATGTTCTGTCCACTGAACCTGCCCCGGAGTCACCCCAAAAGTGGCAGCAGGGGAATTCCTGCAAGGGACTGTCTCAGACCAGAGATGGGACCGTTTGGGATTCCAAAGAAAGAAGCATCAAACACCAGGGTGATCAGTGAAAAACATTTATTAGGGGGAACTTAGGGAGCTTTAGCATCTTTGTGACAGACAGTGAGATAAGAGATTCTACCCAGGTGTGTTGCTACTGGGACGGTAGGGTTCTATGAGGGTTCAAAGAATTTGGCTCAGGGTCAGGGGTAGTTTCTGTGTTTAGCAACATAGTTGATTTCTCTGTGCTTCAAGCAATAACCTCAACAACTTTATCAGTGCCTGGGAATGTTCAAGACCCCAGCTTGGGTTCAAGCCCAGAGTGGGAAACATGCAGGTGTCCAGGTCACAGAGTGATCAAGGCACCGTGTTTCTTGGTCAGGACCTCAAAGAAAGAAGGTGGAGGGACCTGGGGGTTACTGGGGGTTCTACACCAGATAACCGAGCCTGGAGTTTCGGTTAGAAGGGAGCTGAAAGTTTATCTTGAATTCTAGATGACCTCATCTCAATGATAGGTGGGCTCTCACCTGTACGGATGCAGACCTTGCCACCTCATGAGACAGTGGCTCTTCTGGAATAATTGTTCTGTGTTCTTCATTGTATTGAACCTACCTCTGTCTCCCTCTAGTTTTGTTTTTTCTCGACCCTATTTCTGTTTTCTTTGATCACCCGAGGGTGTCTGTTCCTTTTTCTACCTTGGGAGCTCTTAAATATGAGGGGAGCAGTCACATCTCCCTGTAGCATCTTCTCTCTGGGCCACATCTTCTCCCTCACCATCTCTTACAGGAAATCGTTTTAGTTTTGCCTCCCTCCTGGTTGCTGTCCTTGAGGTGTGTTCCCACAGATCCCCAGCCTCCACCCTATACAGTGCTGGGCTGGGAACAGATGCGGGACCCCAGTGCCAAACACCTCCGGGCCATCATTGAACCTGCCTGGGCAGGGCGGCCCTCATGGAAGGCGCCCAAGCTTTGCCCTCAGATGCACTTGGGCTCAAGATCCAGCTCTGCCACTTGCTAGCAGAGTGACCTATGCGCCGTTTTTTTTTTTTTTTTTTTTTTTTTAATTATACTTTAGGGTTTTAGGGTACATGTGCACAATGTGCAGGTTTGTTACATATGTATCCATGTGCCATGTTGATTTCCTGCACCCATTAACTCGTCATTTAGCATTAGGTGTATCTCCTAATGCTGTCCCTCCCCACTCCCCGCACCCCACAACAGTCCCCGGAGTGTGACGTTCCCCTTCCTGTGTCCATGAGTTCTCATTGTTCAATTCCCACCTATGAGTGAGAACATGTGGTGTTTGGTTTTTTGTCCTTGCGATAGTTTACTGAGAATGATGTTTTCCAGTTTCATCCATGTCCCTACAAAGGACACGAACTCATCATTTTTTATGGCTGGACCTATGTGCCGTTTATCTGTTCTTCGAATCTCAAGTTTATTCATCTTGTAGAGAGGAAACAATAATTCCTCCACTTAAGGGGTGCTATACACAATAAGACAATGACATGTGTGAAGTCTCTAACATCAGAGTATGGCAAATAATCTTTTCTCAGTAAATGTTTGCCTTCCCATTGCCCTAGTCATTGTATTTTTATTAGTTCAGTATTATATTGTGTCAGCTTTTTGGTTAGCCATATCTCCCCTGTGCCACAACGAACTTGTAACGATCTCAAGTCCCAAAGCCTTCCACGGTAAACCTGTCTCTTCTATCCTGCCAGTGTAGCAAGTATTCCATGGAGATAATAACACGCTTGCCACGTCTAGAACATAGTACAAAGAAGAAATGCTAGCTGTAAAACTTTATTATGACTACCCGTTTTGGTGCAGATTGATTTTAATGGTGCTCACTTCCCTAACATCTATATTTTGATATCAACAAAGTGTGTCATATTCAATGAAGAAGCTTATTGGAGAAATTAAGAGAGAAAGAAGTCACCCCAGTTAGAATGAGCTTAGTTAAAGGTTAGCGCAACATTTGGAGGAAGGTAGTGGCCTCCCAATAAAACTTAGCTTCCTATGGCCCTTGACTTTGGTTGTGACTCAAGCTTAATGTTTTCTTTTAAGAACAGATATAACTTAAATGTTAATCTCAAGAAAGTACATTTCAACACAGGAAAGGCAGAGAAGAGAGTGCTGGAAGATTTCTTACTGTTGCTGTGTCCCCAGCCCCAGTTTCTTGATGCCTTTTTAGCAGGTGGCTCCCTCCTCTAGGGAAAAAGGTGAGGAGCCAGTTAGAAAGCAGAGGCCCGTCCCATGCCCCGCAGAGGGAGGCCAAACTGACCTCAGATTCAGAGACAGCCAGCTGTGGACCGTCTTTCCTCAGACCTACAAATGTGTCATTTTGATTCCATAGGGTCCTGGAGGCGCCCGTGCATTGCACTGCAGAAAATTAATGGCACAAAGGTTACTTCCTACACATTTGCTGCTGAGGGTCATCTTGATACCTGCCTCTTCTCTGTCTCCCCTTCTTAAATAAACTTTGTATTTCAGAGTTGTTTTAGATATACAACCAACTGTGACAGTGGTACAGAGAGTTCCTCTATACCCTGCACCGAGTTTCCCCTGTTAGTAACATCGTACTTTACTATGGTACATTTGTCACCATCAGTAAACTGACATTGATATGTTCTTATGAAAGAAGTCCATTCTTTATTCAGATTTCCCTACCTTTTACCTAATGACCTTTTTTCTGTCCCATGATCTCATCCAGGATACCACACGACAGTGTCACCCAGGATACCACACGACAGTGTCACCCAGGATACCACACGACAGTGTCACCCAGGATACCACACGACAAGTCTCACCCAGGATACCACCTGACAGTCTCACCCAGGATACTACCTGACAGTCTCACCCAGGATACCACATGACATTTTGTCATTATGTCTCCTTAGGCTCATCTTGACTGTGACAGTTTTCTGTGCCCTATTTTTCAATTTTTCAACCTGCTTTGAGCTACTTTGCAAGAGATGCTTTTTCCTTTTTTTTTTTTTTTTTTTTTTGAGACAGGGTCTCACTGTTTCCCAGGCTAGAGTGCAGGGGCACAAACACAGCTAACTGCAGCCTTGACCTCCTGGGCTCAAGCGATCCTCCCACCTCAGCCTCCCAAAGTGCTGGGATTAAAGGTGTGAGCCATCATGCCTGGTCCTTTTTCACATTTTTGATAAAGGCCTGATGGTGATGGTTAACAGGGCTGTTCATTTTCTTCATTAATCCTCCAGTCAGCAAACATTTGCAGAGTACTTACCAGATGAGGTCACTGAACCTAATGACAGAACCAAGGGAAGTTGCCTTTCTCCGTGCTAGTGCTGCCCAGCGCTTCACTGGAGATCTTGTTAAAATGCAGATTCTTGTTCAGTAGTTCCAGGACAGGGCCTGAGATTTTGCATTCCCAACAAGCTCCCCGCTGCACCCAGGCTGCAAGAGATCATGCTTGGAGGATCAAGACCCTAGACTTGGGCCAAACTCCATATTAAGTGGCAGTGAGAGCAAGGGGGCCAGGTGGGAGATGAGAGAAGAGTTAGATAAATTATATATCACAGTTTCTGCCTTCAGGAAGTTCGTAGTTCTATCAGAAAAATAAAGAAGACTGACTGGGCATGTTGGCTCACGCTTGTAATCCCGGCTCTTTGGGAGGCCAAGGTGGGTGAATCACTTGAGACCAGCAGTTCAAGACCAGCCTGGCCAACATTATTTAGTAGAGACAGTGAAACCCTGTCTCTAATAAAAATACAAAAATTAGCTGGGCGTGGTGGTGCATGACTGCAGTTTTAGCTACTTGGGAGGCTGAGGCAGGAGAATCACTTGAACCTGGGAGGCGGAGGTTGCAGTGAGCTGAGATTGCACCACTGCACTCCAGCCTGGGCGACAGAGTGGGACTTCATCTCAAGAAAAAGAAAGAAGACTGAACAAAGCAAGGGAGTAAAAGTAAATTGCAAAATGGAGATGAAGACAATAGATAGTAGACAGTTCACACCACTGTGATGGCTTAAAAAAAAAATAACAAGTGTTAGAAAGGATATGGAGAAATGGGAACTCTTATGCATTGCTTGTGGAAATGTAAAATGGTGTGGCCACTGTGGAAAAGAGTACAGCAGTTCCTCAAAAAATTATGTAGAATTGGCAGGGCGTGGTGGCTGGCACCTAATCCCAGCACTTTGGGAGGCTGAGGTGGGCAGATCACTTGAGGCCAGGAGTTCAAGACCAGCTTGGCCAACATGGTGAAACCCTGTCTCTACTAAAAATACAAAAATTAGCTGGGCGTGGTGGCAGGTGCCTGTAATCCTAGCTGCTCAGGAGACTGAAGCAGGAGAACCACTTGAACCCGGGAGGTGGAGGTTGCAGTGAGCCAAGATGGTACCACTGCACTCCAGCCTGGGTGACAGAGCGAGACTCCGTCTCAAAAAAAAAATTATGTAGAATTACCATATGATCCAGCAATTCCACTTCTGAATATATGCCCATAAGGACTGAAAGCAGGAATTTGAACAGATATCTGTACAACTATGTTCACAGCAGCATTCTTCACAATAGCCAAAATGTGGAAGTAACCCAAGTATCCATCCACAGACAGACGGCTAAAGAAAATGTAGGATACACATACAACAGAATACTATTCAGCCTTGAAAATGAGGGAAGAGTTTGACACATGCTGCAACATAGGTGAACCTTGAAGACATTATGCTAAGTGAAATAAGCCAGGCCCCAAAGGAAGAATGTTGTATGGTTCCACTTATATGAAATATCTACAGTAGTCAACTTCAGAGACACAAAGTATAAGAGTGGTTGCCAGGGTTTAGGGGAGGGCAGAATGGGGAGTTAGTGTTAAATGGGTACAGAGTTTTTTTTTTTTTTTTTTTGCTGACTTTAAAATGTTTATTCTTTAAAAAATTAGTTGCTTTTTATACAGCTATACAAAGTTCTTAATGTTTCTTTGGCAATGGAATAAAATGTAATTTTACAACCATATAAAAAAGTTACCTTTGCCTAAGAAACAGTATTTACTGTGCGTACATAGTTGACTGGCAAAATTCTCTACCATCCAGCACCCTAATTAATTGACGAAATAAGCTACCTCGTATTACAGGATTCCCCAAAAGAAAGGAGGAAAAAGATACACACACACACACCACACACACACACGCGTGCACACATACACAACCTTCTGTGGCTCAAAACAGAGTATCACGGCCCTATCTGCAGGCAACTTGCAATTGCCAAATACAATTTAGTGATAAAAAAAAAAAACCTTTCAGTGATGAAAAAATACTTGTAAGTCCCACTGAAGTACTGCTTTAGTTTAACTATACATAAGAAATCACTTAACCTTCTGCTATTCCAAATATATTTAATGCTCATGTTTTAAGATGAGCCTTCCACCCCAAAAGTAACTGCATTTTATCTTTGAAATTAAGTGGAAAGACAAACAAAAAACAAAAACCCAGTGCTGGTGACAAACGTACAGCGAATTCACTTCTTCATTCTTCACAAAGACTGAAATCAATGTTCAGGACCATGAAGAGCTAGAAATTCACCTATTTTCAGAGACTTGTTTGTAGACTATGCAGCAACTTTGTTGTCTTTCCTATATTCAAAATCTGCAAACTCCCGGCCCCCACGACCTCCTCTGAATCCACCGCGAAATCCTCGAGGGGCAGTGAAGGTACCACCTCTGCCACCACCACGCCCTCTGCCACCACGGAAACCAAGACCTCCTCTGCCTCTGTATCCCCCACGGCCACGGTTTGGACGAAGTGGGATTCCAAATGTTTCAGCATTTAATCTTCTTTCTTCAGCCCAGGTTGTCTCCATTCTCTATTGTCATCACAAGAAATATTATCAAAGAAGGATTTAGTTTTGTCATAATAGCAATTAGGTCCAAGTGGATCTTCTTCATCAGCATTTCCTTCACTCTTTTGGGTATCAACTCCTGAGTCTCCTTTATCTTCACCATTTACAGGCTTCTTCTGTTTCTCAAGTTTATCTTCTACTTGTCTCTTGTTATCATTTGTGAGTTGCTCATTTTCTGGCCTTGAAACATTGTGTACTTCAGCTCGCCTGTGCTCCTGATTCTCTCCTGCCTTTTGGCTGGTAGATGGCAAAGGCCTGGTTGATACAGGACTCCTTTTCCCAATAGCTGCTGGAGCAGGTAGGTGGGTCGAGGCGGTCTGCACTGCTTGTTCCATGGTTAGGCTTTTTCTCAGAGGGTCTAACTGAGGGCTTGAGCGACCTTGAGATAACTGTGTTTTTAGAGATCTTCTATCCCGTGTAAAGGCAGAACCAACCGCACTACTTTGGGGTAAGCTACCACTGTTTGATGTTTCTGTTCCAAAGGACGTCAAAGAGCTTCCAGCAACACCAACAGCACCAAACCGCTGCCCAACTAAGGAACTTGGACTGAACTGACTGCATGCGGGCATCCTGCCGAAAGGCCCATAAGAACCCATGGACTGGAATGAAGAAGTCGATGAGCCTAGTGAGGACTGAACAACAGCTGGGTGTTGCGGCAAAGAACACTGTGGTTTTGGTGGCTCACAAACAGTAAGGTCTTTAATGTCACTCCCACGGAGTATAATGTATTCAAAAACTTCATCTCGAGGTGGTATTGGACGATCTGTCAGTCTGTCTTCTGTACCAAAGGATCGAACTTTGGCAAGGGCTACGGTGGAGTTTTCGGTGTCGATGGTGTAGAGGATGCCCTCGTAGCGGATCTCCGCCTTGGAGATGAGGCTGATCTTGCTGCCGATGTAAGGGGTGCCCCCGCTCATGGCGCCGCCGCCGCCGCTCCCAGCTGCTCGCAGAGAGGCAGATCCCACCGCTGTCGCCCGCTCCGCACGCCCGCTCGCTCCGTCGGCGCCTACAGCAGCCGCTTCAGACCCAACATAGCGGTGGCGCCGGCTCTGCTACCCTCCCCCGGCCTCCCGCCCTCAAGCCGCGGCGCGGCGGCGGCGGCCAAATGGGTACAGAGTTTCTTTTTGAAAAGTTGAAATGGAAGATGGAAAAGTTCTAGAGATGGATAGTGATGATGGTTGCACATCAATTTGAATGTAATTAGTATCACTGAACTGCACACTTACAGATGGTTAAAATGGTACATTTTGTTATGCATATTTTCCCATGATTTGACAAATGGTTAAAAAAAGACATATACATAAAAATACAATAGGTGGTAGAGTTGTCAGCGGAGAGGGATAAAATGGTAACAGTAAGGCCTTATTTACAGACCAGGTGTGACTTGCCGGCACAAAGTACTTATTAACTCATCTAGCCTCCAGCAACCCTCTGAAACAGGTACTTATTAGCCCTGCCTTATAGATGACACAACTGAGAAAGGGAAGATTACTTAAGGCTCTACTAGTCAATGAGAAGTTTCTAAGGTAGCCGCGGAATTAAAGGTGGACCTTGGAGGAGAGGCAGGATTGGGGTGGAAAGAGGATAGGAGGTATTCTAGATAGATAGGAGCTGGCTAAGGAAAGATCCAGAAACTGGTGGGAACTTAAATATTCAGCTGCCATGACGATGGCTGGTATGTAGGGTTCGTATGAGTGAAACGTGACTACCAGGGCAGATAATGAAAGGCTTTCAATCCCAGAGTAAGAGATATAGGGCCAGGCGTGCTGGCTCATGCCTGTAATCCCAGCACTTTGGGAGGTCAAGGAAGGTGGATCACCTGAGGTCAGGAGTTTGAGACCCACCTGGCCAACATGTCAAAACCCTACTAAAAAGTACAAAAATTAGCCAGATGTGGTGGCTCACACCTGTAGTCCCAGCTACTTGGGAGGCTGAGGCACGAATCGCTTGAACCCAGGAGGCGGAGGTTTCAGTGAGCCGAGACTGCGTCACTGCACTCCAGCCTGGACAACAGAGTGAGACTCCATCTCAAAAAAAAAAAAAAAGAAAAGAAAAAAGAGAGATATGGAACAGGGGGCATCAAACTCAAACTCAAGTGTTTTCAGAGGCCAGCAGGTAACAAATGTGAGAGAAGTGGCTTAGTACAGGTGACAGGGAGTAGTATGGACTGTGGCAAGCTGAATAGAGCACATCCCACCTGAGACATTCAGATCTCAAACATAAATCCTGGGCAATGTGGGCCACTGATGGGCTTGGATGACATTGAACTTCTGATGGTGAGGTTGCTGTGCCTGTTGAAGGCATGCAGAGTGGTGTTGAAGGCATATGCAAGACCACATGGTATATGAGGCATATCTTCCTGGCTGTGTCAATAGCACTAGAAGATCATGGGTAAAAATTGATGCACTTTCACTAAGTACTTAAAAATGATTTTTATGGTATGACAAAGACAGGTGGAGTAGAATACTAACGATAGCGAACATAATTGAATGCTCACTATGTGTCAGGCACCATTCTGAGCACTCTGCATATATTATCTCCTTCAATCCTCCAAACAGCCCATGTACTTGGTTCTGTTGTTATCCCTATTTACAAATAAGGAAATGGAGGTGCAGAAAGGGGAAGTAACTTGCCCAAAGTAGTTGTGACAGAAATCTGGGATACAGTGGTGGTTGCACTTGCACTTAGAATTAACTCTGAGTTTCCTGAAAGCTATTTTTCATTTATTTTGTCATGGCACTGTAGTCCAAGAGTAATTTAAGAAATTTTTCCGTTTTTATTGTAAATTTAGAAATACATGTGCGGGTTTGTTCCAAGGACGAGGTTGTGTGGTGCTGAGGTTTGGGTTTCTATTGATCCCTTCACCCAGATCATGAACGTAGTATCCAATAGGAAGTTTTTCAGCCCCCCTCACTCCCTCCTTTTGAAGTCTCCATTGTCTCTTGTTTCCATCTTTATGTCTGTGTAAGCCCAATATTTAGCTCTCACTTAAAAGTGAGAACATTCAATTCTTGATTTTCCATTTCTGCATTAGTTCTCTTAGGATGACAGCCTCCAGTTGCATCCACATTGCTGCAAAGAACCTGATTTTGTTCTTTTTATGACTGCCTAGTATTCCCTGATGTATATGTCCCACGTTTTCTTTGTCTAATCCACCGTTGATGGGCACGTAGGTTGAGTCCGTGTCTTTGCTATTGTGAATAGTACTGTGATGAACATACACATGCATATGTCTTTATGGTAGAAAGATTCATTTTCCTTTGAGTAGATACCCAGTAATGGAACTGCTGGGTTGAATGGTAGTTCTACTTTTAGTTCTTTGCAAAATTTCCAAAGTGCTTTCCACAGGGGCTGAACTAATTTGCATTCCCACCAACAGTTTATAAGTATTTCTTTTTTGCCACTACCTCACCAGCATGTGTTATTTTTTGACTTTTTAATAATAGCAATTCTGACTGGTGTGAGATGGTGTCTAATTGTGGTTTTGATTTGCATCCAAGAGTAATTTAAATAGGGACCACTAGATGTCACTACCCAGTGCTCCTTAAGAAAGAGAAACAGACAAGAAACGCCGCTGTAGCTCTGCCTTGAAGAAACAGAAAAACTGCTTAACCACTGATATTTATGGTCTTCCTATTGGAGAATGCTGATGTGACCTGGTTGCCACAGTGCCTCTGACTCCTCCCCTATCCCCATTGTCCAGCCCAGCTAAGTGGTGCTGTGGGAGCCCTATTCTGCTGGTAGATTTTGTAATTTCAGGAAAACTGGAAGGGACTCTGCCATTTCATAAGTCAACTCCTTCCTGCATCAGCTGCCCACTCCACTGAAGGCAGGAGGGGCAGGATTGACCGAAGGAGGTTTTGGTTGTTAGCGTGTGTGTGTGTGTGTGTGTGTGGGTGTGTGTGTGTGTAAAGTAGGGGGGACACGGGGGTTGTTTCCAGTTTTGAATAACTCAGGACCTGCTCTTGCACATTGGTCTAGTGCTTTCAACTAAGACCTTCGTTAACATGGGGCTTGCACAGGGCAGAAGTGTGACCAATATATGCTAAATTAAGTTGCACAGAAGGGCAGGAATGGGGCTTCTGCACAGAGCGTCGAAAAGGAGAGGAGGATCTTGGAAGGGACTAGGTAGTGCCTGAACCTCTCAGGGCAGTGGGTAGGTAGAGGAGAGTGTGCCAGGGGCTCATTCAGAGGGAAATAAAGGAAGGGGTATGGTGCCCTCCTCACAGGTACTTGACTTACTTATTCAGGATATAGCTATGGAATGTACATGTTCTTCAGGTACCTACCAAGATTTGTCAAAGTTGAGCAAATCAGCCAGGCACGGTGGCTCACGCCTGTAGTCCCAGTGCTTTTGGAGGCTGAGGCAGGAGGATCACTTGAGCCCAGGAGTTCAAGACCAGCCTGGGTAACAACGAGATCCTGTCACCAGACATGGTGGCATGTACCTGTGGTCCGAGTACTTGGGAGGCAGAGGTGAGAGGATTGCTTGACCCCAGAAGTTTAAGGCTGCAGTGAGCCTTAATGGCACCATTGCACTCCAGCCTGGGTGACAGAGACCATGTTTGTTTGTTTGTTTTTTAAAGTAAGGTATGTTTTTTTCTTTTTTAAATTTCTCTTTTAAAAAATTCCTTTTCCTCCATCCCAGCATCCTCAACTAATTTAAAAATCTTCCCTCTTTACTGTAAATATTTCAAGAATTCTGTATATCTAAATATAGTCAATACAATGATGAATTACATTTTTATCCAGTTACCTTGAGGCTGGAAAACGAAGAGAAGTTTCTCTAGAACACGGTGAAAGGTAACCCATACCAAAATAGAGCAGAGAAGTGGGAGGAGGGAACTGCTGCAGAAAAACCTTAAAGCTTTTACTGAAATGTGTCTCCTTTCTTTTGGAGAGGAGGTCAAAATATAATAGGCGCATCAAGAGCTGTTTTGAAAAATGGGGCTGTGTAAGTTATGAGAACAGCTGCAGAGATTTTTTTTTTTTTTAGATAGAGTCTTGCTCTGTTGCCCAGGCTGGAATGCAGTGGCACAATCTTGGCCCACTGCAACCTCCACCTCCCTGGTTGAAGCAATTCCCCTGCCTCAGCCTCTCAAGTAGCTGGGATTACAGGTGCATGCCACCATGCCCAGCTAATTTTTTTTGTATTTTTAGTAGAGACAGGGTTTCACCATGTTGGCCAGACTGGTCTTGAACTCCTGACCTCAGGCAATCTGCCCGCCTCAGCCTCCCAAAGTGCTGGGATTACAGGTGTGAGGCACCATGCCCGGCCGAGATATTTTTTAAAAATCTGGATAATAAAGCAAATAGTATAGATGAATGTCTTTAAATTACAGGAAGAAAATGGCATCAGGCAGAACTTTATATTTTCCATGGGCCTTGGAGATGGAAATTCATCTGCATGGGAGTGGAAAGCATGCTTTGCATGATGTTCATTGATGGAATATATTTTAAAAATGCGGAACCTAATTGGGGCTCTCAAATTTTCTACTCTTATTAATTCAAGTGGAGACTTTCTGCTAAACTCAAAAATGCAAATACTAAGTTATTTCAAATAGGAATCCTGCTAACACTAGTACCTCTTTATTGCACGTAACCACAGATGCTTCCTTTTGAGTCCTTGGTCATCACTAACACCACATAGAATGGTATCAAGCTCATTTTGATGCTGCTGTATCTATGTGGTGTGAATGATAATAGCCATACCACACATTTGAATCACACTATCACATGTGGTTACACTGAATTCTTACAGCAACTCTGTGTGGTATAAGGTACACGTTGTTAAATATATTTGATAGATGATAGATGATAGAATCAAGTCTCAGAGAGGTTAATTAACTTGACAAAGGCAACAATTAGTTGGATAAGTTGCATATTTGATCTCAGAAGAATTCTTATTAAAATGAATAGATTCCATTAATAAACATTTTGCTTTGGGGAAGTATCTGCAAAATCTTCCACTGCAGATATTTAAGTCATGGTCGCTGTATAACCTCGGCAATATTTGCTGTATATATGAACAGAGAAAGACCCACACAGATACATCTTTGATTTATGTCAGCTCCACATGATTTGGTATTAAAAAAATTGTCTTTCTAAAAAAATCATATTCCCAATTCATTGAATCAAGAAGTGCCATCACGTGTGTGTGAATATGTATGTGTGTGTGTGTTTCAAGTAAGAGGAAGAAAGAGGAGAGAGGAACAAAAAAAGCCTCTTCTCTTTAAAAATGTTGCTGTACTGCAAGTCAGCCACTGCTGAAACTCTGAAACGGCTTTTGTTTTAAAATCTCCTGGGACTTGCAGATCGTGGAGGTGCAGCATTGCTGTTCGTATCCATGATCGTGCCTGAAGCACACACGGAAAGGTTGTGAGCAGTCCCTCTTGTAGGGGTGTGTGGCATGTGAAGACTTTGGTGTGCTGTGGACCACTTCCTGGAGAAATGCTCATTGTTAGCATGGTTAGGTTTTTGCTGGCAGAATGGCAGAAGCCAGCTTTCTAAAACGACTACCTCTCCTGCACCTCCCTGCTATCTTTGCGTTGGCATCCTCCTGACGAGGATAGCTCTCGCTGACCATTTACACTTATTTACATTCTATTCCACAGCCCATAAGAGCCAGCTTTCCTAAGCTTCTTCCCTGACATCCCAGCCTCATGTAAACATCATCCTCCAGAAGCACTTGTTACCCGTAAAACTCATTCTTTTTTTTTTTTCTTTCGAGACAGGGTTTTGCTCTTCTTGCCCAGGCTGAAGTGCAGTGGCACGATCTCAGCTCACTGCAACCTCCGCCTCCCAGGTTCAAGTGATTCTCCTGCCCCAGCCTCCTGAATAGCTGGGATTATAGCCATGTGCCACCATGCTCGGCTAATTTTGTATTTTTTTTTTTTTTTTAGTAGAGATGGGGTTTCACCATGTTGGTCAGGCTGGTCTCGAACTGCTGACCTCAGGTGATCCACCTGTCTTGGCCTCCCAAAGTGCTGGGATTACAGGCATGCGCCACCGCGCCTGGCCAACTCGTTCTTTAACTGATGGACGCTACCCTGCCAGATGGTGGTATTATTCAGGTACATACACATTTCATCTCCCTGCCTTTAGTGTGAATTTCCAGAGGGCAGGGCTTGAGTCTCAGGCCCCATTCTTGCTACCCTCTCCTTCCACCATGCCTTGGCACTCAGCCTTTGGCCAGGCCCAGTTTGTTGAGAGGCGAGAGGCAGGAGGCTGTGGTTAAGGCCACGTGCTCTGATCCCGACCTCCTAGGTTTGAATCCTGACTGCTACTTACTGACTGTGACCTTTGGTAGCTCAGCCTCTTAATCTGTAAAATGGAAATCCTAATGGTACCTGCCTCGTAGGGTTGTTGAAAAGATTCAGTGAGATTTGATGTGAAAACTGCTTAGCATGGTGTCTGGTATGCAGTAGGCACGATAAAAGCCATAGCTATTGTTATGCTTCAGGATGAATCTGCTGGAGGTGGGAGGCTGGAGGCCCATGAGGAGGCCTCTGGGGCGGTGACGGTGGAAGAGCCACATCTGCGCTGGCTCAAGAGCCCGCGCACTTTTCTGCACATCCTCTGCCCAGGCCATAAGCATCAGTCCTCGCTGCAGCCTTGTCCCAGCCCAAGAGGTCAGGGGCGTGTGAGTGCTGGGAGGGGAGAGTAGGTACAGAGTGCTGTCACTGGGAGGGAGGATTTGGTGGCTGATTGGATATATGAAAAGTAAACGGGGAGTTAAGGATTCCTTTCATGTTTCCAGCTTGGACAACTGGGTTGACATGGATGCTATTAACTGAGAAAGGAACCAAGAGTTGGAACAGGTTTAAAGGGGCTGGTAATGAATTCGGTTACAGACACCTTGGGTTTGCAGGATCCAGGATGCATCTAGATGGAGCCATCCAGTTGTAACGACAACAGAGAACACGTATGGAATATCATGTTCCAGTGTCTGTTCCAAGCCCTTCACAGGTTTGAATCCACTTATTCCCACAACAACCTTATGAAGGAGGTACAATTCTTATTCCCATTTTACAGATGAGAAGACTAGATGCAGAGTGCTTAAGTCACTTGTGTAAGGCCACACTGCTAACAAGAGATGGTGCAGAGATTGGGACCCAGGTAGTCTGGTCCCAGAGCCCACACATTTTGCTGCTACTCTACACAGACCCTGCATCTCGTTTCGGGAAAGATAGGTCTGGACATGTAGGTGTGGTGAAGCCTTGGCAGGGAAGACGTAGCTCGAAAGCCCCTGCAGAGTGAGGTGGGTGGTGGCGGAAAGAAACTCAATTTGCTGATGCAAATGAGCATCATTGTTGAAAATTCAGGATCAATAAAAGGTATGACTGGGAGGAAAGGTCAAGTCGGAGGATGATACTCTTGTTAATATCTCTAAGTAAAAGCTATAGGATTGATAACACAATGCTTTGATACAATACTTATGTGCCCATTTCAGTCAACAAAGTTTGCTCAGATGGCTTTCAAATTCCTTCGATTAACACTCTCGTGAGGTAAGTAGGTGGGAAGTGTTATTACTGAGGGTACACAGGAAGAAATGAATTTGGGAATAGAATCCTAGCCAGACACTACCCGCCAAGAGTTTTATTTAACAAAGCACACACTGATAGAGGGTGTAGATTGCAAAGTACTAGTTATGTCCTGGAGTTGGGTTAGTAATTTTCAATTAACTTTTAGGGTGGCATAGCCTGGTACCTAAACAAAATGAAGTGGCTGCTAATGATTTATTTTTACTCTACAAGCTGCCTTAATCATACCAAGAAGAGGATTAACACAGTGGCTCTCGGCTCTGGCTGTGCGTCAGAATCTCCCAAGGGGCTTTAAGAAACTGCATTCTTAGGCCCTACCTCTGCAAATTTTGGTTGGGTAAATTGGGGTAGAGGTAAAGCAATGGACTGGGGCTGTTGTGCATTTTAAAAATAGGTGCTCCTTTGTCAAGACGCTGGAATGACATAAGTATTTATTTCCTTTCCATCCCACAATCTCACTGAGATGATTCCCCCAAAGGGTATAAGAAAAAAAAACCCATAACAGAGCTGGCAGACAGAATAAGGTACCATCAACTGGAAAGAAATTCTGAGGATTGTCCCGAAGATACCAGCAGATGGGACTGGGGACTGGATTTTAAAAGATAGAGCAAAAAACCCAGAAGGAGCGGACACGAACTGTCCGAGGGGAGCACCGTTCTGGGCGCTGGAGCTGGGAAGAAGCACCACCAGCGCCATCTAGTGGAGGTCATGAGTGGGCCATGGAGTGAGGGAGTGATTATTTGGATAATTAATTAAAAGACACCCTGTTCCCACTGATTCCTTATGCCAAGCAGCTGACAGCAGCATTTGTTCTCAGGCTAAAGCTGCAAGAACTGTTCTCCAAACAAAATTCAGGCTCGACCCCGGGGTATGAGTCCCTACATTGGCACCAAGGTGACAGAGAAGCAGAAGGTACTTTTGCATCTTCATGTGAGTGAAGCTCACCAAGCTCCAGGGGAAAGCTTTTCACACTTTGGTGGAGAGGTGGGTCACCCTCTTGCTCACTGCTCAGACATCCATTGGGAGACCTGGCTGCCCACCGATGTCCCTATTCTCATAGACTAGGGTAGACAGTCCTCGAACGCAGGGGAGACCCACTGTGAAAACAGATTTTCTTGGGGAGTGTGCTGAATACAACATTCCAATGATGCAGATGTGGGATGAGCAGCCCATTATTGGCTGTATCCATCGCCGGTCCTCCTAGATGGACGTAGTACCCCCGTGGAGGGGAGACAGAATACTGAGAGGAAGGATAATAAGCACCACGGATTTCTGTACAGGCCTTTTATTTCCACATCTTTCATCTGAGCCTCATAACAATCTTGTGAGGCAAATGGCACTTATATTTTCATTTTACCAATAAGACAGCTGAGGTTCTGAGAAGTTAAGGAAGTTCAGGGACTTGTTCAAGTTCATTCAGGTAACATGTAGCAGAGTAAGGAATCAAAACTGGGTTTTGCGACCTCAGATGATGTTCTCTTTCTACTTATCTCATAGTTTCTGGCTTAATTTACTTAATTTCGACTTTTTTTTTTTTTTGGAGATGGAGTTGCCCAGGCTGGATTGCAGTGACGCCATCTCCACTCACCACAACCTACGCCTCCCAGGTTCAAGCGATTCTCTTGTCTCAGCCTCCTGAGTAGCTGGGACTACAGGTGTGCGCCACCATGCCCGGCTAATTTTTTTGTATCTTTAGTAGAGACAGGAGTTCACCATGTTGGCCAGGCTGGTCTTGAACTCCTGACCTCAGGCGATCCCCCCACCTGGGGATTACAGACATGAGCCACTGTGCCCAGCCTATTTCAACTTTTTGATAAACATTCATTTCTGGAAGATAGAGTAGACTTCAGGATCTGTAGATAAATTTGTGCCAATGTAATAGACCAATGAGGCTGAAAAACATTGAGAAATATTCTCAAATGATGGCTCCCATGAGTATCATGTATTAAAAAGGGATTAATTTAGGAATTTGACTGTGGTTGGGTTTAGGACGTACTTGTTTCCTGAGGTTGCTGCAATAAAGTACTACAAAGCCGGTAGTGTAAAATAGCACACATTTATTTTCTCACAGTTCTAGGGGTCAGAAGTTGGAAATCAAGGTGTCTGCAGGGTTGCCTTCCTCGGAAGGCTCTGGGGGAGAATTTCGTTCCTTGACCTTCCAGTGTCTGGTGGCCGTTAGCATTCCGTGACTTCTTGGCTCATGGTTACATTGCTCCAATCTCAGCATTCATCTTCATGTCACCTTGTCCTCTGTGTCTTCTCCCCTTTGTCTCTCTCTTTATCTCTTTTTTTTTTTTTTTTTGAGACGGAGTCTTGCTCTGTCGCCCAGGCTGGAGTGCAGTGGCACAATCTTGGCTCACTGCAACCTCTGCCTCCCGGGTTCACGCCAGTCTCCTGCCTCAGCCTCCCGAGTACGTGGGACTACAGGTGCCCGCCACCACGCCTGGCTAATTTTTTTGTATTTTTAGTAGAGACGGGGTTTCACCGTGTTGGCCAGGATGGTCTCGATCTCCTGACCTCGTGATCCGCCCGCCTCGGCCTCCCAAAGTGCTGGGATTATAGGCGTGAGCTACCGCGCCCAGCCCCCTTTGTCTTTTATAAGGACACTTGCCATTGGATTTAGGACCCACTCGAGTAATCCAGAATGATCTCGTTGCAACTTACATTTGCAAATACCCTTTTTCCAAATGAGGTCACATTTAGAGGTTCCCGGGATTTGAATGCAGGTGTATCTTTTGGTGCGGGGTCATCACTCAGCTCACTACAGGGTGTATTTGTTTTATTTACTTACTTTTTCATAGTGAAATGAAAAAACCCCTTGGCCCTTATACCCTATGGTGTATATTTATACAACCATTGGAACACCTCATCCCTAGGGACTAGGTTTGTGTTATTTTTTTTCTTAAACACCAACAGGTAACAGCTGCCAGTTTGAAAGCAGGAGCTTCTCTTGAGCCTTTCCTGTGTCTGTCTGTGATGACATTTCCTGTGACTCCATCTCTCCCTCCTTTTCTTTAGTTTCCTGGGCAAGACACTTGGATTTTAGAAACTGGTATTCAAAAGGGAGGAAATCAAGTGACAGAAAATAAGAAAAATATTCTGAGGTTTCTGCCTTCTTTAGTCATGGAAAGGAATGGCAGGTTTACTCAGCCCAGATTGGAAAGAAAGGTAAAAACCTTGGCACAGGAGTGGATATTGGGCTATTTATTTTTGAGTCACTCACATTCTTCAGTTTGAAAATGGAAAAAACTGAAAGCCAGAAGGATTATGTAAGGTCACTTGGCAAGTCGTGGGCTGACCCAGCATTAACACTAAGAGCTTCTGAGTTCTCTATTCTTTTTTTTTTTTTTTTTTAAGAGACAGGGTCTTGCTCTGTTGCCCAGGCTGGAGTGCAGCAGCGCGATCACAGCTCACTGCAGCCCTGATGAGTTGTCTGTTCTGAGCTTCTGAATCACAGTGACTCTCGAGGGGGTCTCACTCTATTAATCTTTGGTTGTCTAAGTAGTATATGAGGGTCTTGACACTCACAGCCAAATGAGCACACAGGAGAGGTTAAGCCTTGACTTTGCTGTGTTTGATCTTCATTCAGTAAATGAGTAAAAGAAATGAATGCTGTGGTTGTATTCAACTTGTTTCCAAGCTAGCCAGTGGTGAGAAGTCTGTAAGCAAATGGATTTTTAAAATTTCATACTACTATCTATTACAGGCAATACCGTTCTTGAATCCAAGTGAATTGTCTGAAGGATAACCATGTCTGGAGTTGGTGTTTGTAGACTTATATGGGAAAAATAACAACAAACAGAAGCTAGCCTTTCTTCTTCATAAGGACTTGCTCGACCATTCATCTAAAAGTAGATTTTCTCTTTGCAGACTTTGAACTGCTTTGAACTTGTTTGCAAGGTCAGCCCTCCACTAGTTCAGGAGAAGGAAAGCTATTTGGAGAGCTGGAGTAAATATTGAAGTAAACCAGCCCAAAGAGCAATTTGCCTTGTCTCAGGAGAAGTTGATAGCTTTACCAGGTGCTGGTAGGTAGTCTCCCATAAGGCCCAACTGCCAGGCAATGTTGGTAGGCTCTGCAGACTTCTAAATGACAGACTTTATTTTATTTTATTTTTTGAGATGGAGTCTCGCTCTGTCACCCAGGCTGGGGTGCAGTGGCATGATCTTGGCTCACTGCAAGCTCCGTCTCCCGGGTTCATGCCGTTCTCCTGCCTCAGCCTCCTGAGTAGCTGGGACTACATACGCCCACCACCACGCCCGGCTAATTGTTTTTGCATTTTTAGTAGAGACGGGGTTTCACCGTGTTAGCCAGGATGGTACAGACTTTAATAAAGCATGTCTGTTAGTGATATTATGCTTTGAATCATTTTATGTATAAACTTAGTTCCTTATTTTTTTGGCTAATGCCTATTAAATCTAATGTATTCCGCTTCCTTTTGTGCTAAGCACTTGACTGAAAGGCTATGAGCCGTAAATCTTACCCTCAAAAAATTCACATGATGTTTTCTCATTTTACCTTGTAATGACTTTGGCCTTGTGGTTTATTGTTATGGTTTGGGAGGGTTTTTGAGGTACATTTTTACTTTTGTCATATAAAGTACCCAAAACACTCCTGGTGTGTGTCTAAGGGATAGCCTTGGTGGGGCGGGGGGCGGGCAGTTACTTTGGCATTTATGCTTGCAACCTTTTTGGCACTTATATTTGCCAACTGAGTAGGCCAGTAATAATTTGAAATATGTCTTGTTGAGTATAAACTTCTGAGAGATGTAAAAACCAAAGTTTCTGCAAATTTATTTAATTCCTTGTTTGATCAGCATCAAACTGGACCTCAAGTTTAAATTTATTTTCTATTTTCACTTGGGCACAAAAATTATTACAAGAATTGACAAGGCAGCTAGATATGGTGGCTCACGCCTGTAATCTCAGTGCTTTGGGAGGCTGAGGCAGAAGGATCACCACTTGAGGCCAGGAGTTCAAGACCAGCATGGGCAAGACTGTCTCTAAAAAAAAAAGAAAGAAAGAAAAGAAAAATGCCATTTGCAAGGCTAATAGAAATCAGGAGGCTAAAAGGAAAACCTTGCCTAAATGATGTATCTCCTAGATGGAGGTGGGGCAGGCAGTCATATTTGCTTAAGGAGCCTATGAGGCAGCCTGTAGAAAAGGGACGGGTGCCTCTAATCCCAGCTCCTCGGGAAGCCGAGGCACGAGAATCGCTTGAACCCAGGAGGTGGAGGTTGCAGTGAGCCAAGATTGCACCACTGCACCCTAGGCTGGGTGACAGAGTGAGACTGTGCCTCAAAAAAAAGGGGGACCCTTTTGGCTGGGTATGATGGCTCACGCCTGTAATCTCAGCACTTTGGGAGGCCAAGGCAGGCAGATCACTTGAGGCCAGGAGTTTGAGACCAGCCCGGCAACATGCTGAAACCCTGTCTCTACTAAAAATACAAAATTAGCTGGGTGCGGTGGTGCACGCCTTTAATCCCAGCTACTTGGGAGGCTGAGGCAGGAGAATCGCTTTGTAAGCCATGATCATGCCACTGCACTCCAGCCTTGGCGACAGAGTGAGACTGTGTCTGAAAAAAAAAAAAAAGAGAAGGGATCCTTTTTTTCTGGATTCCAGACAGGAAAATTTAATCCTCGGTCGTGTTTTTTTTTTTTTTTTTAAGAAACAGGGTCTTTCTCTGTTACTTAGGCTGGAGTGTAGTGATTCCAGCATAGCTCACTGCAGCCTCAAACTCCTGGGCTAAAGCAATTCTCCTGCCTCAGCCTCCCAAGTAGCTGAGACTACAGGCACACACCACCATACTCAGCTAATTTTTAAATTTTTTGTAGAGATGGGGTCTTGCCATGTTATCCAGGCTGGTCTCAAACTCCTGGGCTCAAGCAATCCTCTTGACCTCCCAAAGTGCTGGGATTACAGGCGTGAGCCACTGTGCCTGGCCACTTTTGCAACTTTAAAAGCGGTCCCTGGCTGGGCACAGTGACTCACGCCTGTAATCCCAGCACTTTGGGAGGCCGAGGTGGGCAGATCACAAAGTCAGGAGTTCGAGACCTGCCTGACCAACATGGTAAAACCCCGTCTCTACTAAAAATACAAAAATTAGCCCAGCGTGGTGGCACACACCTGTAATCCCAGCTACTCGGGAGGCTGAGGCAGGAGAATTGCTTGAACCTGGGAGGCAGAGGTTGCAGTGAGCCAAGATTGTGCCACTGTGCTCCAGCCTGGGTGACAGAGCGAGACTTCGTCTCAAAAAAAAAAAAAAAAAAAAATATGATCCCCAACCTATGCCTCCTTGTTCAGAGAAGTAGTCTCTGGCACTATTCTGTTTTTCTGGTTCCTTACCTGGCCCCTGGCCCCTCTTGTAATTTGTATGCCTCATCTGGCCTACGAATTCTCACTGCTGTGTGTTTCATCCTTGCTTTGGCAGTTTGCCCTGTATATCTTCTCATCCAATTCCGCTTTCATTGGCTACCATGAATATCATTTCTCCTGGGCTCCAGGCTCCTATTTCCTGTCCCTGAAAGTAGGTCTGGGCTTCTTGGGTCAAACAAAAATGGTATCTACAAATTACTTTGTCTCAAGGAGTGTTTCTAGATATAGTTAGTGATCAAAAATGTGCTTCCAAACAAGGAGGAAAGCTTGTGGGTAAAAGCCTTGATAGTAAAAAAGATGTTTAAAAAAAAAAAAAAAAAAGCATGGCTTACTGTCTCTGACTCTGACCTTATTCAAGATGTTTTCTTGTCCCTTCTTCCCACAACTACCAAAAAAAGACACCAGAGCTGAGAACCTTGTGAGATCCACTCAGTTTCAGTCCTTTTCGTGGGTGTGAGGAAGACAATAATTACCAGATTTGGAAGCTGATGAAGGTGTCATTTTGACAGTCCTGAGAACTTAAATGTTCTGTTTGCATTGCTTGCAGAACTATTTGCAATTTAGGAAGCAGAATATTTCCAAAGCATCTTTAGTGATATGGCTTAACCTTGACTTTGGAGGAGTAAGAGTCAGTCAAAGGATGTGAGATACTCAGCTTACATTGGCTAAGTGCTCATAGGATCAACTTTCTCTAGGGGTGACTGAATGGGTCCCAGTTGGAATGAGGTGAGAAATGGGACTAAGCATTGCTTCCTGATTGCAATGGTGGCTAGCTTGTAGCTTTCCCAGAAACTTAAATTTGCTCTGCTCCCCCGGGTGCTGGTTTATATTCACATATCTCAGTAACAGTCATAATGACACGTGCAACAGCCATGCTGTTACAGAAAAAGCTAGAACTTTGTGTTGGTAAGTAAAAGCCCTCCAGCGTAGGTATACACTTAGTTGTTCCTTCCAGTGGTTATCATACTTCTTTTCTCGCCATAGTTACATGCTAACAACGTCCCAAAGCTATAGTTGCTCTTGGATTTCATTCTTAATTCCTGTAAGATAAACTAATAATACAAGGAGTAAATGTGCACCATTTATTAATTAAAATCCCCAGGACACGGGATAAACTGAAGGAAATCGTGCTTTTTGAAAAGTAGGTGTAGCTTGCCGTGCTGCATAGTCTTATACCCACACATAACTCTAGCTGGCACTTTTTGGGCACCAGGCTGCATGCATCTCCTTGGCCCACTGTAGACTTCAGCTGCAGCTGTAGTGGACAGTGCTTATGCATCCAGCCTGTTTGCCTTCTCTCTTCTGCCTCAGGGTTCTCCCTTGAAGGAGTTTACTCCATCCAGGCCTGCCTCCAAATAGAGGAAACTTAATGCCCTCTCCACCAATGGTGAAGGGGGATCGAGGATTAAGTACTCTAGCTCATTGTCCTTCGGGGGGCCATTCTGAGGAGCATTTTACTCTCGCTTAGAAGTTCTCAGTGGGACTGAGTCCCAGTTACCTCTCTGCAATCAGAAATCAGTTATGTATTCTTCATTGACTTTTCCTCCTTCCTGGATTCGCTCTTTTGTTTCCCTCATTCCTGCTTCCTAAGATCCCCTCCGAAAGTCGTTATCTTAGGTTCTGCTTTGAGGGAGGCCAAATTAAGACAATCACCATTGCAGAATGATAAAGAAATCACTAGAAGCATCTCTTTTAGCATCTCCTTTTGACTCCCTGTAGAGAAAGATAGTTTTTCAAGAATTTTTTTTAAAAATGGAAGCCAGAAAAATGGACAGATGAAGAAAAGGATTGTTTGTTTCTTATTGTCATGTTAAGAAAAAGAAGACATTCAGAAGCCCTGCATTCCTATGGTTATGCTTTAGAAAGCAAGAAGCACATTCTTCACACCCCATTTTTCAGTTTTTGGCATGTCATTTAGCCCATTTTCAGAATTTTTCACCTAATGGCTACTCCCAGTTCAGAACCACATGTGGAAAATTATAAGAAGAGACAATGAAAAGTCATCTGGTTCAGTGCTCCATCTTCAGGTGAGAGGAGGACTCAGAGAATAACATGTAAAGAGATTTCACAGTGAGCTTAGCAGAACTGTGCAGACCAACTTCTGGGAGAACTGGTTCTTCAGGATGGGTTCCCGAATTTGGATTTTGGATTAAGTGTTATTAACTCTTATTGGATCTCCAAAATGGAACTACTATACTTAGAGTCCTAAGGCTAGTCTGGAGCCAAACTCTGAGTTAGAAGGTGATGAGCCGCTCACCTCCAGTGTTCAGAGTCCAAGCCCTCTCTCTAAAGAGAGTTCATCACTGCTAGCTTGATGGGAGCATGCTAGAGAGAATCTGAGTTTTATCAGGAACAGGCTCCTCTGAGATATTTTCGAATGTAACCAAAGGTCTAAGATAAATGGGACTTAGACATGCAGTTTTTGTTGAAAGAAATTTAGTATAATTTGTATTCCATATGTAACACACTGCAAATTTGTTCCTGCTGGATAATGCCATTTTATATAGCCACGCAATTGACCATCTCCCAATCAGAAGACAACATTTTAAAATGACCTTTCAAAGAGTTATTAGCAAGATTTTCAATGGGCTTATCTGTCATCTTATTAAACTAATATTTGAATATTCTCTAATTCTTTGGGAGAGTCTCTGCCTACACACACCTCTTTCTTTCCAAGGTAATTAACTGACTGCTTCCTTGTCCTATCTGCTCGCTCAGTTGAAATTGTGGCTTCTGGTCAGAGTTGTGCCCATGGTGTATTAGATAGAATCAGAAGGTGAAATGGATCAGAATGTGTTCACTGATCATGAGGTTAATCCCAGAATTTGCAGAACTCTTTATTACAAGATTGGGGGGCACTTTCTATGTCACAGGCACTATGGTAATTGTTAAGGAAGCAACAGTGCACAAGACCCAGTCTCTGTTCCTCCTGGAGCTCACATTGTTGCCTGAGTGAGGAGGGCACAGCGTGGGAAATGCTGTGATGTGGTGGCACCCGAGAGACCCCACAGCAGGGATGTGTAATCTCTAACTGGAGAGGGTTGTGCTTTTGGCAGGGAAGTGAGGAGATGTCTAGGCTGACTTTTGAATGACCAGTAGGAGAAAGTTAGGCACGGGAATTAGGTGGTGAAATAGTTTTTGAGGAACAAGGTTCAATGTGCTCAGAAGCCTAGGACAAGAAGTGCAAGAATTTGATACAATGAGATATGGCTGGAGCATGTGTGAGGAAATTATGGCAAGAGATGAGGCTGGGCACACCAGAAGTGGCTTGTACTTTATTCCTGAAAGAATTCAAATTTTATCTTAAAGAAAGAGAGGTGTCATGGATGTTGTGTCAACAGAGTCATCTGATTGGACTTGTAGAACATTTTGATATTCAAATGGAAAAATATGTGGGACTTGAGAGGTGGGCACAGTTGGATGCAGGAAGACTGGTAAGGAGGCTGTCGCGGGGAACAAATTGGGAGAGCCTCAACTGTAGAGACTGAAAAAAGAGGAGAGGTTCAAAAGGTGTTAGGATTGGGGGAATACCAACAGAACATCAAGTCAGTGGAGAGGGGGAAGGGAAGAGTCAAGGATGATTCCTAGATTTCCAAATTGGACAACCGGGTGGGTAGTCACTCTGTTTTAGAATATAAGGACTTGATTTCAAAGGAGATGGAGGTGAGTTCACTATTGGACATGTTGATTCTAATATATGTGGACCATGGGACGTCTGAGGAGAGGTATCTGGTAGGCAGTTGAATATGTGATTCTAGAACTTTAGACCTGTATTTGAACTGGATGTATTTGTTTATGAATCATCTGAAGATGGAACATAGTTGAAGCTAAGGGAGAGGAGGTGAAACTGAAATTTGAGAGGTGGCCAGAGGGTGAAGAACCCACGAAGGAAATCAAGAAAGAATGACCAGAGAAGTATAAGAGAAACCATGGAGAGCCATACCATAGAAACCAAGGAGCAGGAGAGTTTCCAATGGGAGAAAGGTCAGTAGTGTCAGAGGTCACATAAGATGAGGTTCTATTAGAAATTGCAACAAAGAGGTCACTGGCAACCTTGGCAAATACAGTTTGAGTCAGAGATAGAGATAAAGGCCAGATTATTGAAATATGAATAATGGAGAAGAAATGAAGACATAGTGTAGCAGCACTCTTTGGATGTTGCCTATGAAGGACAGATAGAAGTAAGTTGATAGCTGGAAGAGGCAAGGCCAGGGAAGCGTTGTTATTCTTTGAAGTGTTTGTGTGTTAAGGCTAACAGCTCAAAGAGGGGTGTGGGTTGAAGTTGTAGTCAAGAGAGCATATGGAACCAGATTCATGTTGAGGCCAGAGAAATTGGGATTCCAAACACAGGTGAGAAGATCAATCTTAGAAGAAGAAGGGATACTTCTTCCACCGAAATGGAATGAAAAGAGGTATTTGTGGGGTGGAACAGGATATTGAGGAATTGTCAGTTGCTCTGTTCACCTCTGCTAATGGTAAAAGAAGAGAGATGAGGTAGGAGTCTTGAGGCGATTGGTGAAGACTTTTGTGGATTGAGGGAAAAAACCTCATAATAGATATGGAAGGGATGCTGGGCAGTTGCTATCAACTGCATGTCTATGCCTCCCTCTCCCCAGTTCATAGGTTGAAATCTTAATGCCCAAAGTGATGGTAGTGGGAGGTGGGGCCTTTGGGAGGTGATTGGGCCAGGAAGGTGGAGCCCCCATGATGGGATTAGTGTCCTTATAGAAGAAGGGGAGAAACCAGCGCCTCCTCTCTCTACCACTCAGGATATGGCAGGGAGGTGGCCTTCTGCAAACCAGGAACTGGGCCCTCCCCAGACCCTGACTCTACTACCTTAGTCTTGGACTTCTTAGCCTCCAAAATTCAGAGAAATAAATCTTTGTTGTTTAAGCCACCCAGTGCTTGATTTTTTTTTTATAGCAGCTCGAGCTAACTAAAACAGCAGTATTGAGAGACTAGTAGAGGCCCAAGGTTATGAGGCTGCACCGCAAGATTTTATTATATATATTTATTATTTGATTACCTACTGTCATGTAGGGTGGGGAAGGTTTTTAGAATCCACCAGGATGTGGGTGAAGTAAGCACAGGAAAGGCAGATGTATTAGGTAAAATTGGAGGCATTTAGGGCCTAGAGAGCTCAGTGGGTCCAGAATGTAAGTGAATATGAATAATTGAGAGAGAAATTTAGAGGGATTAGTAGTGGAAGTCACGTCCTTGGGTAGGGAGACTGGTTTGTCTAACCCTTTGCCGCAACCGTTGTCCACTTTGACTTTTCTTTAGAAGAAAAAAAAAATATAGTAGCAGTAATTTACAGCTAATCACTTGTAACAACTTCCTATTAGGATTTTAATTTACTTGGATTTCTAGATCATTTTAACAATGTGTTTTCATCTTAAGCTTCAGATCTTAAAAAAGTATTTCTGTTGGTGATAAATTACTTGGTAAGAAAATGGGAGTGTAAAAATTATTTAATGGAATCATTTTCAAAAGGAAAGTTACAGTTTCTAATGAATATATTTAGAGATTTTTCAGGCAAATTAATAAGATGCATAAATCCTCAAGAATGACCACCAGAAAATGATACATGGTGATGGAGATATTGTCTTGGAAATGGAAATATACAAAAGGAAGACATTTAAATTGGTGGGTCGCATTCAAACTGTGATTCATTCTCCCTGGGCCTAGGTACTAAGTTATCTGAGTTAGCAGCATTTGTAATGACTCTAAATTTAGAAAAATAAAATAAAATGAAGAGGAGGGAAAGTGCTGGCATGGCAATTTACAGTGACACACAGCTAATGCTGAGATGTGAATGTGTGACCTTGTGATTACACTTTTGGATATATGTCCTGTTTTGCTAATTCCAGTCACCAAGTTTGGTACACTTGTTAATGCTTTTTCCTTTGACTTAATTCAAAACATCAACAAAGTGCCTTTCTTTTGGATCCATCATCCCGATTTATTATGCTCAGGAATGTCCAGGCTTTTCTGTCCTGAGGCTTTTTTGAGGATGATGTCTGCGGTAGAGACCATCCAAAGGCAGGCAAAATAGCCCATGGAGAGAGAGAGAAACAGAATAGAACAGAGTGTTCTCTGAACTCAACCAAGTCCAGAGATTGTAGTGCTGCCCCCCACTGAGCTACAGGAATATACCATAAAGAATATCATTGCCATATTAAGACTTAATTTTTGAAGTTCAGGTAGCCTATCCATCATTGTCAATTAATTTGTACCAAGAGCTCAAGGTGGTTGGTGTGGTAGTGCTGATATGTTGCGGAGGTTATCTGCAGAGCAAATACAATAATTCATTTGGATTCACACTTTACCTAATTTTGAAAATCCATCCCTTACTTTTCTTGTTGGAAAACTGGAATGAGTTTCCCACTAATGGATTTGTTGAGGAATTCAGTTTCCTCTTTGCATTTGACCCAACAGCGTATTGGTTGTCAGCACTTGGTGTTCTTCCATCTCTTCCTTCCAGAAGGGTCTCTTTATGGTGGTAGGAGATGACCACTTTGGGCACCTGAGAGAGAAAGAAACAATCTCTGAAGCAACTCCTGCTGAACTTCTTATACCGATGATTTGTAATAATTCAATGTGTGACTCCCCCCAACCCCAGTAAGGGATTAGTCTGGAGGTGGCACTCAGTCCAAGCAATGCTAGGAGAATCAGACTGGGCCAGGCTGCTCTTATGCTAGCATATCCCCGTCAGATGGCATTGTACCAAAGTCTGATATGAAGGGAACTTTTCTCTCTAATACCAGGCCTTTGTTTTTCTCTATATATTTTTTCTTCGTTAGAATGTTAACTAACCTATCTCTGAAAGTGAGTCAAGGGTACTTCCTAAGTCCAGGTTATATGAGGTTGATGAGTATGCTAAATGTGACCCCAATATCAATAGCTATAGATGATTCTAGTATGGTGCTTAATAATATGGAGTGGAATAATTGGTGGCTTAGAGATGGGAGTGGGATTGGGAGTGGGTTGAAGGGTTAGCTGAGATTTCACATCTTGGTAAACCTCATCATAAATCGGTCAATAATATGAACACTTATCACTGACCCATAAAATACAGACAGAGGCTCTCCTGGAGTTGGAAGGAGCCATTTTGGAAATTCAAACCAGATGCTTATTCTGTGTACTGTATAAATATTTCCACCAGGTGCTGGGTATATAAGTAAAAGGCATATCAGTGTTTAGATTATTCTCTTTTCATATGAAACAAGAGCATTCTTAGAAATGAGACTAACAGCAATGGGCACTGTTGTGCCACCTTGTGAAAGTAGATCACACAAGGTAAATAAGTGCTTTATTGGATGTAAGGTCAGTACCATAGAACAAGATGATAGTTTAGGGAATAA
Source organism: Hylobates moloch (assembly GCF_009828535.3). Classification (NCBI taxonomy): domain Eukaryota; kingdom Metazoa; phylum Chordata; class Mammalia; order Primates; family Hylobatidae; genus Hylobates; species Hylobates moloch. Next base: position 90,756,930 of record NW_026652276.1, read on the forward strand.
TGCTCTTCTTCATATGCCTAAGGAAGAGCATGTAGTAGCTTTTTCATCCACCAGATGTGATACCTAACTAGGGTAGTCTTAGCTCAGTCATCTCATTCATTTGCCTAATAGAACGACTTTGGAATTTTTAGAAAATGTAGATACTAGAATCTTTACTGAGCTTGAGTTTCTGGAGTGTAAATGGATTTTTCAAAAGCTCCGCAGATGATTCAGATTTTCTGCCGTTGTCAAGAGCCATTACCTTAGGTGCCAATGTCATAAGACTTTCCAAAAAGAGATTAGAGACATGAACACCACAGTCTCTGTTATTTAGATGTGGATGGACATTCCTCACTCAGAGACAGTAGGTTAAATATACTTATGAAAAAATGTAGCGTTATATATATTCACATTCTTATTCATTGGCAAAAAAAAAAAAGAAAAAGAAAATTAAGGCAGTGGTGGATTTCTACTATTGGGCATATCAAATTAACAGATTAAAAAATTAGACCCTTAGGTCCCTGTTTATCGTATTGTTGGTGATAAAGCTAAGAGTTGATACTTCACATTGAGCTAATAGGTATGTAAATTGGCAGAGTTTTTCTTTACAGCCTTTGGCAATGTGATCAAGAGGCTTAAAAGCATTCATATACTTTGACCGAAGAATATATGGGAATCTATCCCAAGAAAATAATCTGAATTGCAGACTAATAGAATTCCAGCATTATTTATATGAGCAAAACAATGAGAACTGCATAGTACATCTATATGGTGCAATAGTTTGTAACTAATAAATTATGTTTTGAGGAGTTTTTAGTAATGTGGGGAACATTTATGTTGTTACTGCTGGGAGAATGCAAAAGTTTACATATAGCATATTCTAGATGTAAAACAAATGCCTACAAAGATAGAAAAAGACCAAAGTATTAACAGTAATCATATTTTAGTAGTAAGCCTACAAATTTTAATTCTTGTCTTTGTACTCTTTTGAATTTTCCAAGTTTTCTGCAATACCACTTTTTAAAAAACATATTTTACTTTTATAATCAGCAAAAAAATACACTCATGGGAAATGCTTTAAAGGCAAATATTTTGTGGGAGAATTGGTTGTGGAAGATCTCATAAATTGGGGAATCGATCTGTGAAGGGAAGAGATTTGAGGAAAAATTTCAGTAGACCAGAAAAATGCTTAAGTTGTTTTCCAGCATAAGAAGAAACAGGAAGCTGGATCATAAGCATGTGTTTTGAGGAAAGTATAATGAGTGACTGAAATATGAAATATGAGAAGTATGTTGTAGAGATGGCAGGAGGCAAGTTGATGTAGGGTGGATATAATGAAAAATATATTTCATTCTCTTCTTTTATGTCTTCAGAGTTGTGTGATGTTAGGAAACTTTCCTAACCCTTTGGATCTTCATGATTTGTGTATGTTCATCGAGTATATGGTTAAATGAAGTAAACACAACCGTCAAAGGCTGAATGTGAAAGGAAGTGGATGACTCTACTGGTTCTGAAATGACTTTCTTCTTCTAGGCCTTTTGTTCTTCTCCCCAAACTTTTAGAAGTTGATGGCTTGGTTGGGGATAGGATAATGATTCCCAAAGTTGCTGGTTGGTTAATATGTTAGTATTCTAGAAGATATCTCCTTCAAAAGTGAACCTGTATTAGTTGAGGCTCACAGACCATCTGTCTGACGTTGTCTTTTTTAGTCAATACTTTGATGGAAAGCTCTAAAGGTACCTGGTTGAGAAAAGCTCATAATTTCTCATTAAGCTCATAATTTCTCATTTACTGACAATAGCCCTTTTCCTAAAGCCTACTAAGAGCCATAACAATGTATTTATGAATTTTCCCTGGGTTTTTGGAATGGACTATTTGTGTTTGTTAGTATCTCTTTCGTTGCATGTCAACATTTCCAAACCATGTTAAAACAATTGCTCCATGTTCAAGCAATTCATAGGTTTAAATAGCTGGTTAGAGGAGCATTATGATTCGATAGAGCTTCTGGACCGACTAGTTATTACTTTACTATCTTGTGGTATTGCACATTTATTTAAAGCTAATTTGATATTAAAAGAGTAACTTAGAGGAGCTGTTAGAAATAATTTTTTTTAAACTAATGTTTTTGAAAATTGTGATACTATTGCCTTTCTTAGTTTAAAAGAGAATGGATTTCTGAGGTACACAAGACCAAAGGGTCAGGTAGTATTTATAGCTTACTCTCCCACGCAAAGTTCAGAAATCCAGTGACTACAGGGGTGCCGTGAGATACATGGCTGTGAAAGATTTATTTGGATCTTGCTATTTTAAATTTTTCAATCTATCTTAAAAATTTGAGAGTTCATTTTCTGTTATGAAGAAAAATGCATTACTAAATAACTTGCAAAGCCCTGTGGGGTGTGTGTGTGTTTGTGTGACCAAAGTTTATGGCTTTTTTATACTTTTGGACTTACGAGACATACCTACAAATATAAGAGATCCTTGATTTTTTTTACATTCTCCTCTACTTTCTATCAGTACCAATGTACTGATTATTTTTATTATTTGGCTCCAAATTTATACTGTTTTCTATGTAGATGAATGTTATTTTCGTTGAATATTTGATGCAAGAATCACTTCTGAGAATTGGCATTTAGATCAAGTAATTCAGTTTGTTTCCATTTGTGCCTCTTGGGGAAAGGCTTTGGACTTAGTGCTCCAACTAATTTTCCATCCAATACTGCAAAGGAAATGACCAGACTGAGAACTAAGAGAAATTATATCAAAAATCCAAATCTTCATGAGGAATTACTTATGGACTTGGCTAAAAGGTGGTGGATATTTTTCTCTTTGTAATGATCTACTTAAGCTCAAAAACTCAATAGAGTTGAAGATTTTTCTTTGAATTCATTTGGGCTTTGAAAAAGCTGTGTAAAATTGGCAATTTATCTGTGTATGTGTTTTTAGCTCACAAACATTTTGTTTTGGCCCATAGTCTTTGGTTTCAGAAAGTAAGCAGGCTAACATGTGCATAGCACTGTTCTGTTTTTAATGGGGATGATGGGTTTAGGTGGAGATTTGCAGTCACTGACTACCATCTTAGGCTTGTCAGCATTTCATGAAAGGAGAATTAGAAGAAACAATATAACCTAGTGAGGTCTTTTTTTCTGAGTCCAGTTCTTACCTTCTGTATGTATTTTTCTGGTTGTCTTTATTCTTATTCTACTGACCTCAGTATTTTTACTTTTGCAGCTGGAATTAGTCAGGTTGAGCCACTGCAACAAGAGACCCCTAAATAAAGTTGCCTAAATAAGATGGAAATGCTTTCTCTTTCATCTAGCAATGCAGAAGCTTCTTATCCTATTAACTTTTCTTCCCTAAGGTGAGGTCCTCATCTGTATGCTGGAAGTTGTTTCATCAGCACCACATCCAAAGGAATGGGAAGACAGTCAGTATCTTTTTTTTTTTTTTTGAGACGGAGTCTCGCTCTGTCGTCCAGGCTGGAGTGCAGTGGTGCAATCTCAGCTCACTGCAAGCTCCGCCTCTGGGTTCAGGCCATTCTCCTGCCTCAGCCTCCCGAGTATCTGGGACTACAGGCGCCCGCCACCATGCCCGGCTAATTTTTTTGTATTTTTAGTAGAGATGGGGTTTCACTGTGTTAGCCAGGATGGTCTCGATCTCGTGACCTTGTGATCTGCCCGCCTTGGCTTCCCAAAATGCTGGGATTACAGGCGTGAGCCACTGTGCCCGGCTGGCAGTCAGTACCTTTTTAAGGGTGCAATGTGTAGGTTGGACATTTGACTTTCACTCCTGTTGTACTGGCAAGAACACAGTCACGTCTACTTGCAAGGGAGGCTGTGAGGTATAGTTTCTAGTTGAAGAGGCTTGCTAAAATTGAAGGTGGAATGGCTTAATGCTAAACGGGGGAAATGGAGAAAGAATACTGGAGCTTTTAGTCATCTCTGCCACCTAGAATAAAAGAGAGGTCAAAGTTCAGCAGTGTGCACCCAAACCTCCATTTTCTCCATACCTGACACTATGTTGCAGAAACTGAAAGCTTGCAACCTGAGGGCTAAGACTAATCCATTGCTTGAGATAATTCTATCCATGTCTAGCAGTACTTTAAAAGCTTTAGATCTGCTTGCAGGAGGGATCTAGAATGAGTGTCGCTACTCTAAGCTCAGTATTTTAGAGTCAGCTAGATTTTTCTACTCTGTTGCTGAGGTTCTAGCACTCTTGGTGCCTGGTGCTTTAGACATGTGGTTCCTTCAGTGAATGCTCTACTGTGAAGATTATCTATATTATACCAGCTTAGTTGGCTTTTTGCAATGTAGTTATTAAACTTTAACTATTTTTAAGTTGTAATAGGCACTGCATCAAAGAGGGGTATATCAACAAGATGAGTAAAACATAGTTCCAGCCTTTAAGGGATACATGCTCTGGCACACTTTTTCAAAGGTAAATAAGTGTTTCTCCAAAAATATATTCTGAGGAAAATACCCCAGGACCTTATTGCTACCATCTATCCATTATCTACCAATATCCCCTCTTCCCATAGATTCCACCCAAGAAGAGCCCCTACCACCGACAGGAGTTCTGCTCAGATCTGAATTCCTGACATCGGTTTCCATTTTGTATTTGTTTTCTAAATCTGCAGCAGCTCTGAAATTGACCTCACAGACTCCTTGGCTCATTGACTGACTTTAAGACCTCAAATATCTACTAGACTAGGCTGCGTGCATTATGATGGAGGCAACGACATCAAGGCTCACAGTGTGAGTTTTGTTTTCATGTTTGCTGTTCAGTTCCTGTAACCAATATTTGTTGAGGATCTTCTATGGAATGAAGCATGTGGGGTGTGAAGCTGAGTAAGACATGGTTCTTGCTCTTGAGCTGTTCATCTTGTAATGAAAGAATTACACTACTATGTGATTCGCCCACTAGTAGAGGTGTGGGAGATAGAGTGTTATGGAAGTATAGGAGAAGGACTGGCTAATGTCCGAGGGGGTTGGAGAAGTTAGTGACATTTACATTTGACCTTAAAGAAGGAATAAGTTCACCAAATAGAAGCAGTCAGGGGTAGGGGACAGAGTGAAGGTGGCCTCCCTGACAGAGGGGACATCTTGTGCAAAGGGTGAAGTGTGAAAGATCATGGGTTCTTGTCTTCAACAATAAAAAACCAAGAACCAAAACCAAAAACTCCATCAACACATTGTAAATGATGTTTCCCTTGAAATAAAGACTATGTTAAAACAACTCTATGTCACACCTAGATTATTTAGTTCGTAAGAACCTGAATCTGAACAGGACCATTGTGCCCCAATCAGCACATGAAGACAGTTTAGTAAGGACCCTTTAGGGATGCTCATGTTCTGGGTTTTCTTAGCTCTAAAAAATACCCATATTTCACTTTGTGAGCTCTTTTGCCAGTCACTGCACTGTTTTGTCAACCAAAGTGCAAAGGTAGCCAAGGAGCTCAGGGCCATCATTAACTATTCACGTATTTGTGGAAAGCCTATGTGCTAGGCAGTGGGGATATAATGGTGTGTAAAAAGATATCCTGGTCTATCTTCCCACAGAACTCACATTTAAAAGACAGCTATTAATTCACCAATTGCACTAATGCAAACTAATGGGGGTGGATTGAAAGGAGATGTGGGGTTCTATTGCAAAGGGCTCAGAAGCACCAAAGACCAGTGGTGGGAAGGGGTGTGATGTGTCCAAGAAGGCCAACTTGGAGAGAGTGAAGGGGAAAGGCGTGTAAAATGAGGGCTGTGAGAAGAGAAGTGTTGGGGCCACACTACACACTAGACCTTGTTAAGGATTTGGGTTTTTCGATGGGAAGCCACTGAAAGATTTTGAAATGGAGCTGACTAATTTTTGTTTAGAGGAAACATTAGGTGCTAAACAAGCATTTATGGATGCTTATTATTAATCGTGTTATCAAATCAAAGAGAAAAACTCCTGGGAGGCAAAAACATAAATTGTTACCTAAAAGCAGTAACAAAATAGAAAATAAAGTTTTACTAATTTTACGTTAAACAGTTTTGTTTACTCTTTATAGCAAATCTGGAATCATGGAACTGAAGGAGTCCCACCTTTTAGGGAGGTGGTTTGCACAAGGCTGAGTAGTAAGTTGGTGGCTGATTCATTTCTGCCCTGCTCCATGAGTGACACTGTTCCTTTCCTTCCCCCTTTCCTGCCTCCCACTCCTGCTGAAGCTTTGCAGATAAGGAATCAAATTACTCTCTGGCTCTCATCAGAGCTTCTCAAAATGTGAGAGCTTTGATTGCAACCATCTTCTTGGTTCAATTTCTGTCTTCAGGATCTTCAGTGTTGCTGCCACACCATCCCTGTCTGTCCCCAGGGAGATGCCGTCATTTCTCGTTGATCTTCACATTCCAGTCTCTCCAGTAGCGTGGACCAGTCAACAATTCAAAGTTGTAATTGGTAGATTAGCACTGATAATAATATCAGCTAAAAGATATATAGGCAATAGGAAGGTGACCAGCTGAACTAGTCTCCTAGATTCATTTTGGAGAATAGTGAAAAGTAAAGTTGTGTAGCATTCATGAAAATTGTGGCTTTATGGAAAGTATTTTCTAAGACATTGGCTCTTTTTTTTTTAAAACTGAACTTTTAGAAAGTGAGAGCTTTCTGAGTAATACGTCAATCACAGAGAGAGATCTGTCATTTTCTGGCAAGTTGAATAGGCCATGGGAATTTTTTTTACCTTGCCTACACTCACTGTCTTATGAATTATGAAGTATTGTTTTTCCTGAAGCCATCAAGAATGGCAGGGAGGAGGGGAGCTAGTCCATATATTCACTTTCCCTCTGCGCGTCTCTAGGGTTTTCTGTCTCTGCCTCTTTATCCCTGTCTCTGCTTGTTTCTCTCTGCTGTTCTTCCTCTTCTCTTGCCTCTTTGGCATGAACCAGCAGTAGCATTTGTTACAGGATTTTCATGAGGACGGTCTTCTGGGCAGTGTTTTGTGACAGGGTGGGGTGGTCCAGGAGTGGCTGGTGGGGATGATGGAGCAAGAGGCCAGACAATTGAGGAGGCCAGTGGGAGAGCGCTGTGTACACCCAGGTACAGAGGAAAGACACAGCGTTCAGTGGGGCGGCTGAGGACGGGGGTGCTGTCAGTAGGTGGAGGAGGTCTGGGCAAGCACGACAGCGTTGGCACGAGGAGCAGTCAGCCTGGCCAGATAGAGCAGGTAGGCTGCCGGCAGGAGCTGGCATGAAGGTAGGAGGGCAGCAGGAGGCAGGAGGCTGGGCTCAGCTCTGGCAGCTGAGACCTGAGACTCGGGTGGGATTGAGAGGACCAGGCCGGCATCAGGGGCAAGGGTTAGGAGTCCCACCCCAGAGGCAAGGGCACCAGGGCTTTAGGCCAGAACCCAGACGGAAAAGGATGAGAACTACCACAGCAGCCCAGTGCTTGCTTGTGGAGCACTGTTGGTGCCAGGTACCCGTCCGAACATTTTATTAGACCAAGGCTTTTAATCCGCACAATCTTCTTGATAGAATCCTCATTTTGTAAGTAAGGAAATGGAGGCACAGGAAGGTAGAGCAGCTTGCCGTGTGTTACCCTGCTGGGAAGTGGCACAGCTGGGATATGTGGGCAGTCTGGCTCCAGGGTCCCTGTTCATAACCACCTTACTTCATGGTATTCCTGTTACATATCACAGGGAGGACCATTCACGTGGGGTGCAGGGGCCCTTGGAGCTGGGCAACGTGGGCTGCCCTGATTCCATACTACTTCCCTTAAAAAAATTAAAAAGGCTGATTCTTCCACGCTGCCTCCTATGTATCTTTCATATCTTAACTCATTAATTTCAAAACTATTATCTCCATGGTCTTCATGGGGCCTGGAGAGACTCTGGACATGCCTGCCTAGGTGGTAAGGTCTGAGTTCCGCCTCGGAGAACTACAGCAGAGGACTAATAGAAGTGGTATCCATTGTCTGTAGTTTTTTTGTTTGTTTGTTTTGTTTTCATTCCTTTGTCTGCCCTGTTGCTACCACCTATCTGATGGGCTCCAGGGAGGAAACAGGGGTATGATATTCATTCTCGCAATGCCACACAGATTTGTAGAGGCAAAGGAGTGGAGTACTATTACTTGCAGAGCAGAAGATGAGAAAATTCATCTAGCACACTGTAGTCACTTAGTAAAATTTAAACAAAAACAAAGAACAAAATAATTCCCAAGGCTGAATTGGCAAACAGAGACCTTGGGCTTGTGTTCTAACCCGTGGAGCCAACAGGAGGGCTAGCCTTGGCTGAGTCCCAACATTATTCCTTTGTCTCTTCTCTGAGTTCTTGCACTTCTGCTATAGAACACATACTATACTGGTTTTGAAAAGTTAAATTCCCAAGAAATTCAGGTGGAAAATTAGAATTCCTTTTTGCTTCTAAATCTGCACCAGTTTGTCTTCATCATGCTGTTTAAATCTCATAGCTAATCTTCTCACTTTGGCTTTTCTCCCTTTCTTCTCTCTGTCCAAACAAGTGGAAAACAGAAATACCTGTCCTTTGTACTCTACTGTCAATTTCATGGGTTCACTCTATGACAAAGCCTAGCACTGGGTAAGGAAAAGGAACTTAATATCCCTAAGTTCGAAGCCCATGAAAAAGAACTGAAAGTAAAGTTTCCTTGTGATACAAAATAGAGCTGTCCTAATTTGTTGAGGGCTGTGCCATTTCCTCCACTGAATTTAGCTCAGTGGAGGCATTTGTCAAATTGCAAGGATACCTTCCCCATCATGAATCACGTGGCATTTATAAACAGAATCATAGGGCTTTTTTTTGACTTTGAACTGTTGATCATAATGAGAGATAACTGGAAGAGAGTTGAGTCAGAAACACATTCAACAAGGCATTCTCAGAATCAGAGGCAGCCTCCTTGAGGCTATGTAGTTTTGGAGGCTACTCAGTAATGAGAGGTAGGTGGGTTCCTGGGAAGCACCAGCACAAGATGAGCCCCAAGGTTTTCAAACTTATTCTCACTATAACCTCAGGTAGGAGAAGTAGGCCAGAAACTTCTGGGGTGGTTTCTCTTTCATCTTCTTGACTATCATTAAGCTGGAGAACTATTAAAGTCAAAACCAAGAAGGTGCCAGTGTCTTGGTTGCTTTTCACCACCTGCTGCAGTGAAGTGTGAAATTTGGCCCTAGGAACTTGAACTTGCTGGAATCCATAGACCCTTTTACTAAATGCCAGGGACTGGAGCTGATCTGAAATAGGCCTGGGAAGCTCCCAGGGACCTCTCACTACTTCTCAGCCTGGTCTCAGTTTAGAGAATCTTGGGACAGAGATAGTCAGTTCCAAGATCTTTCTAGAGTTCTGAGCTCACTTTTCACGAACTCCTTAGAGTTCCTCTGGGGAGGTTCAGAGCTGAGTGTCTCACTGGGGTTCCTCTGGAACTCTGGGATCAGCCTGAGTATTGGGTTGAAACTCTTAGGTGACTCACAGGTGTGGTGCTGATTCTGTGTAGATCCAGACCCTAGGGGAAGACTCCCGAACCTGTGATCTGATTTTTAGTTATCAGCTGTGGGTGAACAAAATGACTTTTGATGGGATAATTTTTTAGAATGGAAGGCGTGGGAAAAATAGGAATTTCCCCAACAAAGTGACTTCTCTCTATTTCACCAAATTCCTCTTGGGAACACACCTACTGCCCCTCATCTTGAAAACTCTATCAAGGAGGAAGTGGGGGAAGGAACACTCCGGTATAGAACATATGGCTTTGAATAAAGTAATTGAACCTTTGTAGGTACTAAAAGGGCCAGATAAGGCGACTCCTGGTGTTTTCCCACCTCTTACAGTTTATGATTCTGAGTCCAGTACGTTTCTGACTTCCTGGAAAGCAGGTAGAGCCAGGCTACCCCTGCTTCACATCTATTCTTAGTTAGAGGGGTTGGGTGCAGGAGCAACCACAGGCTGCTGTATGTGATCCAGTGCCTCGCTGCTAACATTCCGCCCCGGTCAGACTCGCTGACTGCATGCATTAGGGTACTGTAAAGTGTATGCCTGCTCTTTAAAACTTCCTTTAGGCCCTCACATTGGCTATAGGGAGCGCTCCACGGCAGCCATCCACAGAAGAGCCGAGCTATGTACAGTTTATCCAGTTGGGAACAATTTGTCTCATCTTGGTGAACTGTGAAAGTAGGCTGCCTCTGTCTTCTCCCCTTAATTTAGATGTCCATTTTAACACAACCAGGGAATATCTATACTTGCAATTGAAGTGGTAAAGTTGGGAAATGATCTGGAGAATTTAAGAGAAAAAAAGACCCTCTTGTCTCAGTTTTCTGTTGATTCTGGCTGAAATACCGTATGGCTGTAATTAGAGAGTTAATAATTAAAATAAGAGTCTGACACATGAATTTGAGCACAGCAGCCCTTTGATCCTGTCCTCTTGGTGTATGGGGGAGGGAACCGAGGTTCCACCTGGCCAGGGACTTTCTCCAACATGCATCCTTGTCGACAGGTAGAGCCAGGCCTGGGTTTCTCTCTATGGAATCCCATTGACTGCACTCAGCCCCTGCTGCTGTCCTCCCTCCATGGGGGCACAACCTCAGAGGTGACAATCTGTTCAAACCCTATCATTTTAGGATTCTGAAGGATAGCAATGTCTTCTTGCTATCATTTACATTTGACAGTGGACTAGGTATTGATGCCACTCCCAAGATGTGCAACTGTGATTGAAAGATGTGAACGGGTCAGCACAGTCCTGGAAGAACTATGCTCTGCTCAGCTGTTGTAGCCCTTGTGTTGTTTATTATTTTGACTCAGGTTTGTTCCTTTAAGAGTTACGCTTTTCAGAGATACTGACTGGAAGGACAAGCCTCCTTTCCTAGGTCCAGGGCCAACCAGTTACTCCTGTGCTGAGCTCCCATGAACTGCAGCCAATGCCTTCCGGCTGACAAAGCAGCTTCTCAATAGTAAGTGTTTATGTTGCACTTTAGATTTGCAGAGTTCTTTCCCTAAGTTATTTCTTACCTCATTTTGGCGGGTGAAGAAACCAGAGCCCATCGAGGTGGTGACTGACTGGTCCAGAGTCATCTGACCAATTAGTGGCAAAGCTGTTACAGGGGACTTAGAGCCTCTGAGTTTCTGGGTCATTACTTACCCAGTCAGTCATGCAGCTTCTCTAAAATATGTTCTGTGCTCCTCACCAGCTTCTTTGTCCTCCTGAATTTAGCTGGCTTCTTTTAGAGTGGGCCATAAAGCTCTCCTGTTTCAAAGCTGCAGCTTTTTTTTTTTTTTTGGTTGACTAGAAAGTTCTAAGTACCTAGAGAAACTCCATCCCAGGCTGCTGCAATGTGGGACCTCTCCTAGGTCAACCTGAGTTGCGGTGTGGCAGCAGCAGGTGGAGGGAGTCTGACGTTTCTATTTGGGTTTTGGGGAAAAGACCAATGCCACTTCAGGATTATTAAAGATTTATGCATGGGAAGGGGATGAAGAATTTATGTGAAGACATTGGCTATTGCTTGAAGTTGATTTAAAAACATTCAACTAAAGAGCATTAAACATTTCGCATCTAAAAGTTGAGAGGTTTTTGGCTTCCTTTTCAAACTTCACCAGTTGGGACACAGAGCTCTTTTCTTGCCAGTGAGGCAGAGAGACTTCAATGAGAATATTGAAAACTTTTACTGTAGAAATTCCCACAAGAAATCTTACCATCTGTTTATTCTAGTCATTTTTTTCTTCACCTTGGGTGTAAAGATTTTTTTCATGACTCATTGCCCTTTTGACTTAAACACATCTGTTAAATACAGATGTTGGATGAGATTGGTATCTGTTTACCTGTCTTTACATGATATTCTCTGAAAATAAAATCTTTCCTTTGCTCCCTTCTCCAATTGTGAATTTAATTAAGAAGATGAGCAGTTGTGTTTGGAGTATTCAATAGTTTGCCTTTTCAAACATTTCACGCAGCCTTTTGGATATTGATAAGTGTTTATTGTAGAACTAACAATACAGGCGAAACAGGAAGCAGCTCTTTGCTGGGTAGGATGCTCCGAGGCGCCCTCCACTCTCCGAGGGAACGCTCTTCAGCTGACTGAAGCAGGGAAGCCGAGCCAATCAGAGGCCGCTTTCCTAGCTCAGTCACCAGTCTGTGGTTGAGGAAGGGTTTTGCTTTTTGTGCTCTGTATTGGGAAGGCAGATAAAATGCCAGGTCTGGACTGCCTCTGGGGATAACCTCACCCTGTGGGATGTGAATGAATAGCATCTTGCCTGGTAAATCCACAGGAATTGATAAGGCAAGCGCAGTTCTCCCAAACAGGCCTTTTCTCTTTAAGCTCTGGCTGTGGTTTCTGCAGCAATTTTGTTTTTACCTTGAAAGAAGTGCTCTGGATTATCAGACCTCCATGTATGACAATTTGTACCTGCATGGAATTGAAGACTCGGAGGCTGTAAGTATTTTCATAGATAGCTAATTCCCTCTCCCCTCCTCTTCCTCCTCCCACTATCTCCTCCACCTCCCCCCCACCCCCCTTCTTATTTCTTAGGCAACGCAGGGAACATGGAGCAGAAAGCTAACATCATTCTGGGGCTTGCTGGCTGCTGTGTAAATGTTCCCCGTGTAGTTTATAGGTAACTGAAATTATTTATTGTCAAGCAAAAAAGAAATGAGGGTGATGGCAAAGCATCTAAGAGTGTAGGCTGTTTGAATTTATACGTTATCGTGTCCACGTTTGATCTCACCAGGGGTAACTGCTCCTTGCGGACTGGTTTAAACTATGCAGAAAGTGCCTATGTTTTCCAAAAGCAGGGTTCATAGAAAAGCCTCATTCATTATATAATACACATTGTTGAACTAGCATGAATGGAAGTTCCTAAGCTATAGCTGTATTATTATGTGCTTTCTGGCCAAACAAGCAGTGCAGATCTACTGCTTCTTTGTTAAAGAAATCAGATGCTAGGCTTGTGGCCATACAGCACCCCAGTGCAGAGGCAGTGGGCAGTGTTCCTATACTCTGCCTTGGAAGAGCGAAGTAGACTCACGTGTGTTTTGGGTTAGAGAACTGGACTCCTTCTCCCCCCTAGGTCAGGCTCATGCAATCTGTTAAAATCAGGATGAAATAATTTCCTGAAATCCCTGAAATCATACCACAGAATGCTAGCTTTTGAATGTAAGGTAAAGCTGATGATTAAATCTTTCTTTTGACTCTTGCTGGTGGTAGTTCCTATTTTTTTCATCAATACACAGAAACCTCGCAAGGTAGAATGGTTGGGGGTGGTTAATGGGAAGTGCTGTGGGGAGTCTGAATTTTATGTGAGTGCAGTGCCATACATGTTGCTACATTTGAAACAGGAGTGTGTTATATAAGATTCTCTGGCTAAACCACCAAATAAACAGGTTATAACAACAACAACAAAAAACCCTGTGGTGTACGTCAATGCAGATGTAAATGTCTAATGATGTGCTATCCATGAAAGATAGAAATCCTCAGTTCTGTGAAGGCATTCCATTTTTCCTTCCTGTCTGTGTGTTTGCTCTAACTCTAACTCTGTTTCCGCAAAGTCTCTCTGCATGTTGCCCAACATGCTCATAAGTGATCGGACTGTCAGTGTATTGCAAGGGACTGTAGTCTAAAACATTGGTGGCTGAAATCAAGAAGGTCCACACTTGCAGGTGGGGTGGGGGAATGGCAAAGGCAATGATAGGAGTTCAGTAAGCCAGCTTCCCGGGCTGGGTTCTTTAGAAGGCCTGATCACTTCTTCTACCCCTCCTCTGCTCACTCAGTTATGAAACCTATGATGCCTTGTGAATTGTAAGTTTTATTTTCGGCCATTGATTTTAAACTTGGGCAGGCAGTGAATTGCACCGAAGTGGACTGGAGTCATTTTAGAAATGCCTGTAGAAACTGGCTGCTGTGAAGAGTTGGCTAGGAACTAATAAATCCAGCTCCTTGTTCTCCAGAACTGTATACATTTCAGATGCACTGGTTCAGAGGGGAGCCATTATAAGTGTGAAAACATTTTTTTTTTTTTTTTTTTTTTTGCCTTTGGGTCCAGTGTCACAGGACAGCTGAGTTTTTCTGTAAGATGGGAAGTGAAGAGTGCAGTGACTTGACTCGGTGGCGGTAGTTGATGGCGGGTAGTGCTAGGTACTGCAGTGCTGTACTCCTGGTGACTCAGTGGTGGCCAGCAGGCTGAGATCCTCCGGGCTGTGCACATCCATGGAGGTGAGGAAGGTGGGAAATGTGAGGAGTGGAGTTGGGCATCTGGCCAATCCTCAGTTGAGAGTATGGGAGGCTTTCAGGTGGGCGGGATTGAAACCGAGTCACATAAATCAGAGGGGAAGACAGAGATGTTCGGAGGGGTGAACTGACTCTGAATGCTCACTTGAGTTTATTTGTTTTTATAAGGAAGAATAATGTGATGTGTTACCCAAGATGGTGTGAACAGAGCTTCAAGCCAATGGAGAAGACTAGGCCTAAATAGCTGACCTGGTGAAGTGACACATAAAGCCACACCTGGAGTGCCACCTCCTCAGCAGTCTTTCTCAGTGCCAATGCATTTATGGCTGTAAGTGTGGGGGGTTGTCCAGATGGAAGCAGAGTTCTCAGAACAGGTCTGGTGGATAGGCGTGGAAAGGCTTTTCTCAGATGGCCAGCTGCAGTCCGAGAATATGCAGGCACTAAAAGCTGAGTACGGCACTTCGGTTTGGGGTGGGGGTTGGGGAACCATCCGCATATGTCCTACCGCTCTGTGCCGTTGAAAATGTCTTTGTGGGGTGTGTGGGGGTTAACCTGTGATAAGTGATTCTTTTCAATGTTTTCACACAGTAAGCTTGTAATAAGATCATCTTGCCTAGGGACTATTTTATTCCGAATAAGAATAAAACATTATTATACACTGTTAGCACCTCACATCCCCACAGTAGGAGAGAGATTTTGGTACTGTGATGCAAGGCCTTTCTTAAGAGTTTGGTCCAAAAGTAGATGTTATGCTCCCAGTGCCCTAGATTTTAGTTTGTAACCTCCCTGTTTCACATACTCTATATATGAAGAGAGAGGAAAAAGAAACATGCCAAAACACACTTGAGTCAGGCATTTTAGATTCTTGAGTCCTGTGGAGCCTTTTTGGGCAAGTCCATTAACTTCTGCTTTGGTGTCCAGGAGGGTAGTTAAGAATCTGGATTACAAGGAAGTGCAAAAGATCATTCAGTGCCCCACAGCAGGGCCCTGCTTCCAAATAGGAGATTTCACACAGAACGTCACCTTACTTCTTGTATTACCTTGACATAGATGATGGAGTGTGTGCTTCCACATGAACCCATACCTAGCCCAGGCTGGTTCCAGTGGATCATGCACATCGACTCTTCCTACATTAGCTGCTATGTAAGAGCTGCCTATTCTACCTTCACTGTCCCCACTGTATGTTAATACAAGTTCTAGTGGCCAAGATTTTTTCATGGACTGAGCCCCCCGTGTACACTATACTATGTGTTTTCATCTGATTTGCAGTAGATTTCATTAGACCTGCTCTTTAGTGTGTACACGTATTTCATAAATGGATTCATTGTGTATTTTGATGTTTGTGGAATTATTCTGGAAATAGATTTATTTTTTCATTCATCAGGTTTATTACACAAACCAAGGGATGTTCTTATGGGGATCCATGGATGCAGCAGAGAAAGTTACCAAAAACCTACCACCCAGAAATAGTCACTGTTAATATATTGCTACACACCCTTTCAGATGATCAATCCACATATATGTAAATAGGTCAGTCTCAACCTGCTACTGTGTGTTGCACCCTATTCTGTTAAATGTTGTTCTTACTTGAGAAAATGTTGAGCATCCTACGACTAGAACTGGCCTGCACAGGGATGCTTTGCAAAATTTAAAGCTCCTACACGGACCTTCTGGAATTGTGAGTAGCTTGAAATACAGATTCTTAGGATATATTGTAAAGTGATGCCGGGGTTAGTTGCACATAGGATTAATAGTTCATTTCTCTGACACAATTGCTTCCATTTCCAAATGCTTAAATTCTAAAGCATTTAGAAAGAGAGACCTGACCTTTTCCTGTGAAGAAGATGATCAGATCATCATTCAGGGCAATTTCCAGAGAGGAAAATTTAGTCTTTAAGTGTTTTCAATCATAGAAAGGAATCATAATATATTGATTAATACTGTTAGAAATTTTATGTATGTAAAAGTTACAGCAAAGGTAAATTTTACAAACTTAATATGTATGTATAACAATATCTGAGTGTATATATAAAAGCACATATTTAAATTTACATGTACGTACACATTATTATAAGAATAGCTTTGTGTTAAACTATTTATTTTCTATAAGCTGTGGAACTATGTATGTTTGTCTCAATGTCTGTGCACCTCTGCATGCATGCGTACTGTTCACCCTCGTACCTTCACCTACATTCGTATACAGATATGTTCCACGCATTGCTAATTGATGGTTAATGCTAAGTGGGAGATTTCTACTGTGGAGCTTTTGGAGACGGAAAATTAGCTGCTTTTGATGTGAACAAAGATACCCAAGAGAGTTGAAAGGCAAAGCAGCCACAAGAGAATAAAGGATTGCTCCTTTCAAAGATATAGTAAAGTTATTTTAAATATGAAGACATATCCTTGTGCTTGCTAGGGAGGCGGATAAACTTCAGACAGAAGGATTTATATGTTTAGGGGCCTTCAGAAGACACTTTAGAGATTTAAGGATTAGATTTCTTTTGGAAACAAGAAGGCCAGAGGTCTCTATGGTTTGGTGGATCAGAGCATCTCTTCTGGAGTCAAAAAGTCTTTCTGGCCTATTTATAGAGAATGAGGACTGATCTGTAAGAGAATCCAAGGACTGGATGTTGGCATCTCTGACCACAGAAGAAAACCAAATGTTGCTCCTGGTTTGTGTAAGGAATTTGACTGAGAAAAATCAAGTTGTTTTACTCAGCTGAGCTATGTTGGTGTTTGGCTAGGGTGTGTTAAGTAAATGACAAACAGGGCTTTCTCTTCAATCAGCAATGATGGTTTTCTAAAATATAGATTGAAATTATTTCTAAATATAATTGGCATGGAGCCAAAGAGAGAAATTCCTTGAATCGATCAGATCCCATGAATTTGCTGTTCCAGCTTGTCAATCTTGCTGCTTTCTTGTTAATTTTCTATTTTTGAGTCACAGAGGCAAGAATTCGGATCAATCCTCGCCAGGTACTTCCGTGTCTCCTTTTCTGCTGCTGTTATTATTATTATTAGATTATGATGAGTCAATCCAGGATTTTAGAATATGGCCCTGTGACTCCCTTTGTATGTACTCAATGGACATTCCATTATTCTGTGGTGCAAGACATTCTGTATAAGGGTCAGCAATAACCGTGAAAAACCATTATTTTAGGGTGAAGATGGGGAGGCTTCCCATTGCCTTAGCTCTTCTCTTTCTACGGGGTTCATCTTGGACCTTATTTCTATGTCAACAGTTCTCCCATTCTGGTCACTATCTCCCCTTTACTATCTCTTACCCAGGTGAACAAGGCCACCTAAGGAGGACAAGAGGATATAACTGGACTGGTTATCATTGTTCATTCTCTTCTCTTCCCTCTCCCACTAGTCCTTTAAAATAATCATGCAGCCATGAACTCAGATATCCATGACGTTAAGTTAAAAATTGTACCAAGGAAGCGCTACAGATACAGGCTCTGTGTTCTCATCTACATCGGCTGATTTAGGGGCCTTTCATGTGTTTGCATCAGGCTCTGGCAGCTGTGAAAACAGCAACAGCTGTAACCTGCCACACTAGAAAAAATACATTCATTGGGTGGATCCCCGAGTTCTCACAGGAGGCTGGGGCACTGCTGTGTAAAGCTAGCACCCTGTCCTCAGAACAACTTAGTGTGTAAAACCTAAGGGAGCTTACAGTTCATATAAAATAATGACAACTTTGAGCTTTTTAAGACTTTGAAGGGCGTGAGTCTAAGATAAAACTGTGTGGCTATTTTTACAGCACGTATTGGTATGCCAAAAGAAGGTAGCCCAGATAGCTCACGTGACAATTTTTGAGATCTAAATAGACCAATACTTGCTCTTGCTCTACATTTTATATTCTTTTACAACACAACTGTATAGTTTTAGTTATAAATATTTTCCTCTCTTTTTAAATGGTGCCACATTATCAGTACTTCCTGTGTCCTTTTTTTCTTTTGTGTCTGTCATGAGAAATATTGAAAAGTCTTATATTTAAAACAGGATGTTTTGAATTTGCTTTTAGCCTTTTCATTCAGAGGAGTTGATCCAAGGGATCCCACTCGGACACGGAGATTGGCAACTGTCAATTACTCAGGAGCTTGTCTGTGTAGTTTGTGGAAAAAAAAAAAAAGTTCTCTTATTTTGCCTTTCTTATGCCTGTTATTCCTTAATCTCTCTTTTCTTTTTAGCCTGAGCATCATATAGGAAAAAGATTCTGACCTTCAATGTTATTACTGTATTGGCCGCTTTGTTGAAAAGTTTGGTGAGTGATAAGGTTGTAGTTGAAATTGTTTCTAGATCTTTTTAAATCTCCATAAAACTTAAACAATTTTGCCTTCTATTGGGCATATCTATCAGCTAGGAAAATTTCTGGTTTACTTTTTGTACTTTGTATTATGAAAAAATGTTGTAGTATAATAGTGTCATGATTAAAAGTGGAGACAGACCAGGCGCAGTGGCTCACATCTATAATCTCAGCACTTTAGGAGGCACAGATGGGCAGATTGCTTGAGCTCAGGAGTTTGAGACCAGTCTGGGCAACATGGCAAAACCCCACCTTTACAAAAAAATAAAAATAAAAGAAATTAGTGGGGCATGGTGGTGTGTACCTGTAGTCCTAGCTACTCAGGAAGCTGAGGCAGGAGGATCGCTTGAGCCCAGGAGGTTGAGGCTTCAGTGAGGCGTGATCATGCCACTGCACTTCAGGCTTGGTGACAGAATGAGACCCTGTCTCAAAAAAAAAAAAAAAAAAAAAAAAAAAAAAAAAAAAAATGTGGAGACAGCGCCATATTGCCAGGGATTGAATCCTGACTTTCCCTTTCCTACTTTGTGGCCATGGGCATATTTCTTAAACTTTCTGTGCCTTGGTTTCCTCATCCCTGTCAATAATAATAGAACTTTTTGGGTGGTTTTGAAGATTAAGTTAGTTAATGTGTATAAAGCCCTTAAAATCAGATACATATTATTGTTATACATATAATGAATATACTTACAGTTTCAGTAACTAAATATGCTCCTTCCTCTATAGGTTCTGATAGTCTCACCAAGTTTTTTGGTTTATTTTCAGAGCCCTTGCATGGTTTTGGACAGTGATTTCCAACAATCTTATAGTGGTTGACAGGTAAAAGAATTCAGTAATCCCCAAAGGCCTTATGATTAGTTCATTGTATTTTGTTTTAGAAAAGCAGGTGGTAAAGTGTAATTGAAAGAATGCTGGGAGGCCGGGCACAGTGGCTCAAACCTGTAATCCCAGCACTTTTGGAGGCTGAGGTGGGTGGATCATGAGGTCAGGAGTTCGAGACCAGCCTGGCCAAGATGGTGAAACCCCATCTCTACTAAAAGTGTAAAAATTAGTTGGGCGTGGTGGTGCGTGCCTATAATCCCAGGTACCCGGGAGACTCAGGCAGGAGAATCACTTGAACCCCGGGAGGCAGAGGTTGCAGTGAGCCAAGATCACGCCATTACACTCCAGCCTGGGCGACAAAAGCAAAACTCCATCTTAAAAAATAAATAAAAGAAAAAAGAAAGAAAGAAAGAATGCTGGGAGTTGGAAATCTTGGTCTTTGCCACTTCTTAACAGTGACCGTGGGCAAGTCACTTAATCTCTGACTCTGTAATCCTCAGTTTTTCCCTCGTATAAAATGAAGATGTTTGAGTAGATCATTTTCTAAGGTTTCTTCACATGCAAAATTTTGTACTTTTTGCTGATAAGCAGTTTCTTCAGTTAAGATAAAAATGTCACCATATGCCATTTGCTTTTTAAAATGATCAATTACCACAGTGTTTTGTACATACTGAGTAAGGTGTCGGTGTTTGGACCTTGAGTCTGGATGTTTGGCCTTTTCAGAATCTTTGAAGGAAGCAGGTATGTGTGGTACATATCTTTAAGTAGAGTAGATGTTTGAAAAGGAAAATGTTTTATTTAAGACTTTTAATTCTAGAAGCCAAAAGGAATGCTTTGTCTATTGCTCGTTCGCTTGCCAGTACCCACGGTGCACTTCCAGCCCACAGTGATTTGAGCTTGGAAACACTTGAATCTCATCTCTAAGAAAAAAAAATCAAAAGCAAAAGATTTCTGAGAAGTAAATTTCTCCTAACTCTTACTAATGATTGAGGAAAGGTAATTCTGCTTTAAATTATTTTTCCTTCTTGGCTAAGGTATCTGAGCTCTACACTACCAGAGTATTGATATAAAAATATTTTAAATTATTGTTGTGTGATTATCCTGCCTAGTCATCAAGAATATTTGTTGTTCAGTGTTTTCTTGCTTTACAGAATTTTCTTCAGCTCATTATTATTATCCTTTGGGATGTCCTGAAACCAATAATTCATCAATTGAAAAACCCCAGGAATACAATCAATTCTAGGGGACAGTCATTAATTTTAAAAGTCATTCATTACTTTTAAAAGGAATAATTGTGCCTCACCTGGTTAAGTTCCCTCTATGATAAGGTGAAAGGATACAAAGATGAGAGAGAAAAAGTCAGTCCTGACTTGAGCCCAATCTCTCAAACATCCCTTTCAATTATGTTTGCATGAAGTAGGGGTTGGAGGCAAGTATTTGTCGAGCTAGAAAACTATGGCGAATGTCATGCTCAAATGGTTAGTGCATAAACAGATTAGTTCCCTAGCTTATTTCCAAAGAGTTATTGTTGATAGCTTAATATCATCTGATTTCAAATGATGTCCTGGAGATTAATGTCTTGGGGTTTACTTGATTCAATGGTTCTATTGATCCAAGTGATAGAATTAAGAACCTATTTATCAAATTTTCAAATCATCTCACTTGATGATGTTGTTAGCGCTTCGAATATAGGAATGGAACCAAGGTGAAGCTGATAAGGTAGGGGAGCACAGAAAATTTAATTATGATGCACAGGGCCCTTTGTGAAGTGCTAGGATATTACAGAGCAGGGTAAGGCATGAAAGCACACAGATCAAGGAAGGCTGGGTAGACATTAGATTTCAAAAAGAAAAGACCACATGATAGTCACATTTCATATTTAGTTAACTAAAACCCAAAAAATTTGGTACGTAAAACATAATGCATATTCCTAGAGTGCCGATGGCAGTATTTTTCTGTATTGTAAAAAGCCCTAAAGTCATATTTTGTACTTTATTGATCCAAAGGCACACTTTTCCTCCCATATTTAACATGTCTAACACAGGGCTACATCTTAAAACTAATGTTGTCTTGCAGTTTTATTGGCAGCTTTTTCCCCTCAGTGGTACATAATCTAATGTTGAATCTTAAAAATATTGATATCTCAAATTCAGTGAAATGGGAGTATTTGGGGAAAAATCTTTAAACAATACAAAACCATAGAGTGTAAAAAATTAGTCTTCCTTGATGACATCCTAATCTGCTGTCCTCCCCACTGGTAGCCATTCTTAACAATTCAGTGGATATCCATTTCTATGCATTGACAAACAGGAATATTTAGAAAAATGTACTTACAAGCAAACGTGTCATATTTGTAATCTTTAAAAATGCAAATAAGATCATAATAAATATGATTATTCTGACTTGCTTTCTTTACCTGAAAATGTACTGTGGATTTTTTTCATATCAATTGATTCTTCTTAATAAAAAGTGACATAATTGCTGTGCAGTGTGGTTCAGCCATGATGAATTTTTCCCACTGATAGAGATTTAGACTATTTCTCATTTTTCAGTCCTACAGTTAAATGCTACAGTTAACATTCTTTTTTTTTTCTTTTTTTTCTGTGAGACAGAGTCTTGCTCTGTTGGCCAGGTTGGAGTGCAGTGGCACGATCTTGGCTCACTGCAACCTCCGTCTCCCGGGCTCAAGCAATTCTCCTGCCTCAGCCTCCTGAGTAGCTGGGATTACAGGCATGTGCCACCATGCCCAGCTAATTTCTGTATTTTTAGTAGAGATGGGGGTTTCACCATGTTGGCCAGGCTGGTCTTGAACTCCTGACCTCAGGTGATCCACCTGCCTCGGCCTCCCAAAGTGCTGGGATTACAGGCGTAAACCACTGCGCCTGGCCCAACATTCTTTTACATGAATCTTTGTGTACGCATGGAGCATTTCTCCAAAACAGCTTCTTAAAAGCAAAATTACTGGATCAAAGGATTAACACATTTTAAGATGTATATATGTTGGTGAGCATTGTAAAACATTTTTACATTATACATTCTTTTTTGGTTCAGAAAAAAACTGATTTAGTTCAGCCTTTTTAACTTGAAATATAAGACTTCAAAGAAGTTTCTTGATTGTGGAGAGCAACTTTATATCTGGAGGGTATGACCTCCAGATTCTATAGGAAGAATTTATTTACTCTCTGTTGTAATAATTTGGTTTAAAAATAACACACAAAAACTTGGGAAGTTTCTTATGCCCTCATCATATCAAAGATGAAACAGTTGAGGCCCAGAGAGGTTAGGCCACTTGTTTAGAATGACACAATCTGTAGTAGAGGTGGACCTAGAGCCTTCCTCACATTTTTTTTTTGAGACGGTGTCTCACTCTGTTGCCCAGGCTGGAGTGCAGTGGTGCAATCTCGGCTCACTACAAGCTCCGCCTCCCGGGTTCACGCCATTCTCCTGCCTCAGCCTCTTCGAGTAGCTGGGACTACAGGTGCCCGCCACCATGCCCGGCTAATTTTTTGTATTTTTAGTAGAGACGGGGTTTCACTGTGTTAGCCAGGATGGTCTCGATCTCCTGACCTTGTGATCTGCCCACATTGGCCTCCCAAAGTGCTGGGATTACAGACGTGAGCCACTGCGCCCGGCCCACATTTCTTTCTAGAGCAATATTCTTTTTATGATGCCAAATTCCAAGGGTTAGTACTATAAAAAAATGGAATAAACCTGAAGAGTTGTATAATTGTATAATTTGTATGGTGCTTGACAGCTTACAAAACAGTTGGGAGAATCTCCAAAACAGAGATCGGATTGCTCTCTGACCCTAATGGTGAGAACTTTATCTACTTGGAGACCAGATTTGCTTCCCAATTTCTTTCAAGCGTTTGTTTGATGTTGCTTTATGATATGGTTTGAAGTCCCAAGTCGTTGATGGATTAGAATGATAATACACCCATAAAACTTAAATGAACATAAAATTTCAATGCTAGAGAATGTCACAAAGATGTTTTGTGTTTTAGGGAAATGTTGGTGTTCTCATGATTTGTATGCAGGTCTTGATGACAGTTGCAAGTTACTGCTACATTTGGCCTTAGCCATGAGCATCCGAATTACATTTTTATTCTCTGCCTTTCTCATTTACGATTCATCTCCATGAGCTTCCAATTCAAAGAAACATTTGCATGATTCAGTAGCAATATTTTTTAAAAGGTAAAAGGAACAGCAGTGTTTGTAAAAGGTACGAGGAACTGTAAGTTCTGGGGGTGGGGGTGGAGAGTGTCCCTGACAACATGCTCAAATTAGGATAAATTGAGAGGGTCTAATAAAATGAAAATGTTTTGGTAGGGTGCAAGGAAACCACAAGGGATAGTGCTGTACCCCCATGGCTAGTAAGTGCACTCCTAGAAAGGGCGTGGTTATAGGAACCTGGGAGGACTGAGTTGCATCCAGAAAGCTACCTTGGGAAGGATGCAGCTTTCCCTGTGGATGGATACAGCCAGCTTTGAAGCATCCCACAAGGAGGAAGCCAGAGAATAAATACCCTAATCTTATTCTCCCTTACTCTGATCCCTGCTAGGGCGCCTTTTGGCCAAACTCAACCAGAAGCCAAAGAGCAGAGCTTACAGGTTAGCCATGCAATGCAACAGCAGAGTGGGGAAGGATGAAGGGTGGTTTAGAGAGGCGATTTGGTTCCATCTGTATTACTGTATTGTCTGAGTGTATATTCACATAAGTTGATGAAAGCATGCAATTGGGAGACATTTTTTTTTTACTTTTTTTTGAGACAGGGTCTTCCTCTGTTGCCCAGTCTAGAGTGCAGTGACGCAATCATGGCTCACTGCAGCCTGGGACCTCCTGGGCTGAAGTGATCCTCCCACCTCATTCTCTTGAGTAGCTGGGACTACAGGTGCATGCCATCATGCCTGGCTAATTTTTTATTTTTTTGTAGAGGTAGGGTCTCACTGTGTTGCCCAGGCTAATCTCATACTCCTGTGCTCAAGCAATCCTCCTGCCTCGGCTTCCCAAAGTGCTAAGATTACAGCCATGAGCCACTGCGCTCAGCCTGAAGCCATTCTTAAAGCACACCTCTGAAGATTCTGGTGAAGCTCTGAAGGAGCTGTTGTTGGTCATCTTCCATTGGAGATGTGTGTTGCTTTCATATGTGGGAATAGTTTCACTGCAATCAATCTCCTGGATTTTAATTCCTGTACTGTTGCTTTGATGAAGACCTTGAGCACTTCAACAAAATGTCTAGCAATAGGAGCAAATAAAAGATTTAAATGTTAGTTTTGTGGAGAAAGCTTGAGAAGCTAAGCTAAGAGGACTTCCCTGATTGCCTTCAAATACCCAGAGGTCTCTGTGGAGAATGAGAAGATAAAGGAAAGTGCGAATGAGACCACCTTGTAGCTTAGATGTGCTCCATTGTCATGGCCAGGCCAGAATAATTTTCAGGATCTCTCCAAATGTCATCACGTTGTGGTTCCCACCACATATAATAGTGAGAGGAGTGGTGGGAACAGGGATTAGCAATGTGAGATTTTTACAGTTCTGATGACAGCCTCCTTATTAAAAGATATATTGACTGGGCAGGAGTGGAAAGGCTAAGAGGAGCATTTCCTTTACATGAATGATAGTAGCTTGGAGGCCAAGTCTTGCCATTTTTAGTCAAGCTAAAACAGACCCCATGTGCCTGTATTTAAAAATCAACTTTGGCTACTGGTTTTACGGTGTGTAAAATATGTGAAAATCCATTGATGTACATGTATGATATGTGCACATTTCTATACATGTGTTATACTTTAATTAGAAATTTTGGGAGTGTCTTTTGGGGAAACAAGTGAAACTAATGGAATTCTGAAAGCTGTGATCAGGATTAGGATGGATATAATGAAGGCCCTTACTTTCCATTGCTAAGACTTACAAAATGTGGAAGGGAGTAGATTCATGCCCTCACTAGATGCTGGAATCCTGAGTGCAGAAAGAGCACTAACCCTTGACTGGTGGACCAGTTGGCCAAGGATTGGGACATGTGACCCATCGCTGGGATATGGTAAGAGCATGCCCCTCCAGTCTCTGGAACAGAAGGTGCTCTCACTGGTGATGTTCATGGTGGCCTTTTGCTTCACTGCCCTCCCTGGGACCTATCGTGATAGTGGTGGTCATGTGCCCAAGCCAGCAGATACCTCACCTCTCTGAATAGCCATGATTCTTAAGGTAAGGCAAACTCGGGGGAAGTAGATTTTCTCCTTGCTTCTAGCAGTGTCTGCAGGGTCAAAGCCAGGCTGTTCTCAGTGGTGAGAACTGGTCCTTATGCTTACAGAACTGTGCCAGTGGCCACAGGAGAGAGTCAATTCCAGCAATAAGGAATAAAATGATTGCCATGAGTCTCAGTTGTGGTTTATTTTGATAGGATTCTAAGGTTCAGATGTTTCCTCCTGGAAAGGTGTGTGCCTGGCATGTGGTATACAGAGACACTCACTAGAGAGGTACTGCATGAGTCTTTAAATATACATAAAGGGCTTTCTGAAAGCTAAGCTAGCATACATATTATATGAAGACTGCTTGGATTGTTTCATTTTCACAGCTTAAAGACTTATAATAATCTACTTAAAATTGATTTCTAATTTTTATAACTCAAATTCTTAAATTATTACTAGTGTAGAGTGCAGTGTTATAAGAACGGTGAGGCAGATCTTATAACTGAAGTACACTGTTACCATTTGTTATGGGTGCTTTTCATCAGTTCAGCTGTAATATTTTGAATAAATGTATGTGTGTGAAACTCCTTGAATCAGAGCTACAATATAAAGAACTATGCAAATTATGCAAGATATTATAACAGGACTATTAAGATTGAATAGTATGTTGATAAATAGGATATTGTTCTGCTTTGGTTTTGAAATTACACAGGTATAAAAGTAGCTAAAAAAAATTGTTCCTCCCACATTCCAAATATAAAGTAGGTAAATTTACCCCCAAAATTTAAGAGCAAGAAAAAAAAAGAGTCAGATACAAATAAGATAGGAAAAGGATTGGAAATGCATAATCTAGATTCTATGAATGTTTTGATTTATATTGCTTTTAACTAAAATATGTTCTGGCTGTAAGATGTACAACTAGTTGTTACATTTTTCATTTGAGTGCTGCATTTACATAGAGAAGCTGGCTTTCAAAATGCCAGCCAGCAGCCAATTCAAATGTGGAACATTTGAGTCTAACTTAGTGACTAGTTTTGTAAGATGCCTTGAGGAGGTTAGGGGAAGGGTACGCATGGGACACCTTGTTCTGGAAACTCAGCCAGAATTTTGTCAGCTGTGATTCATCTGATTCTTAGGGTATTTGAATTTCCAGTTCCTAATTTAGAGCTTGCAAAGATACTGTGAACCGAAAGCCTCACCTCCATATATTTAATGGAAGATATATAGTTTTGAAGTTCCAGATTGCCTTCCGGCAGAAAATGAGGACATTCAGCAGGCTCTGGCTATAAACTATATCATTTCTTTCGAAGTACAAAAAGTGTCCATTATCCTATCAGCATTTGTGTTAAATGACTTCTGAGATTCTCTAATCAAGGATGTTGATAGACTTTGGAAGCATTTCCCAGTTTACTGATTGGGCCTTCCTCGAGGTCCTTAGATTCCAAGGAATTATTAGACCTGTCTGCTATACTGGAACAGATCAGACGCTGATAGGTAGTTCTTACCATTGTACCTACACTTAAAAATAGCTAACCTCCCATTTGAAAGGAGCCCTTTTTCCGTGATCACACACTGTATTGATGTTTCGCAGAACATACTGTGAGAGAAATTATTTGCAGTAGGTAATTGGGCGCCGTTGACAGATTTTTAAACCGGAAAGTGGTTTGATCAACTGTGCATTGGTCAGGGTAGAAGATGGATTTGAGGAGAGGAAGAATTAAGGCAGGGAGTCCAAATAGAAAGCTGTGGAAATAGTACAGATGTGAGCTGATGGAAGCCTGAACTAGGGCAGCAGTAGTGGGGATAGAGAGGAGGAGGTGAACTGAAAAAATATTTAAGTCATAAATGCAGCAGGTTTAATGGCTAATTAGCTTACGAAGGAAGAGGAACTCCCACTTTTGGCTTGGGTGACTGGTTGGACAGTGATGCCACTGAGATTGGGAAACTAGGCCATTTCTTCTGATATCTTTTCCACTGACCCTGGGGATCTCGGGTTAGAAGCCAGGTCCAGGATTGAAGGCCTCAACCCTTTAGCCATTGGTTTCTGGCTAAGAAAGTTACTGACTTCATCCCAAGATCATGAAATAGTTTTGTTCTAGACAGCTGGGACTCCCGGTGACCAGGAACTTGCTGCCGAATAATCGGGTTACGGCTCTATCTGTTCTAGGCCTGTACCTATCCTTATATACCCTATTATGCCATGTTTGGAAACTATTATAGAGGAAGCTTGCCATATATTATCCTTTTATATTAAATGTTTCTTTTTCTATTTAGAAGTAGATTGTAACATTTTCCAGAGTCTCTCATACTTCTTATAGGTGGTAGATGAGTTTCTAGCCATTAATTTATGTGCCTGGTGATACATGTGAAAAAAACAGTTCCCTAGTCAAATAAGCTTGATAATCACCATACTCGGTCCCTTTCTCAAAAGATTCACAGCACCCAGTAGCCCACTAATATCTCTTGGCATTCCACAATAAATAAACCAATTAAATTTTATTTAACCCAAAGATATTCCAAACTTACTTGATCTCAGAATCCATTTTTTTCCCTAAAGAATACCTATTAAGTACTTGAATAACTAGTATACTACAGAATACAATTAGGGAAATGTTGGTTTGGTTATTTACACCAGGCCTCATAATCACTGCAAACCATCTCAGTGTTGTAGACTGGAAGGGTTTTGTGGGACAGAGTGAAGTTAACGTTAAATAGATATAGTATATATCTTTCTGGGGCCTCCCTCTTAGGAGACTTTGATTCAGTTAGTTTGGAGTAAGGCTTAGGATTCATATTTTTGGCAGATGCTCCCCAAATCACTTTCATGTAAATTCTTTGAGAAATACTGGGTCAAATTATTGTCTTGGTCAGAGTTTGTGACAGTGCACAGCACTTAGTTTCCCTGTTCTTTTAGCTTCTTGTCCACTTATTTGGGGTGGTAAGCACTTTGAAGTATGAATGTCTTTCTTTAAATAAAATGTAATTGGTTTATTCATCTCCCTATCCTTACCCTACACTTGCTTGCCTCAAGACAGGCACTCAATAAATTGTTGTTGGAATGAATTGAAATTCAATAACTTTAATTCCTCCAGGAATCAAGAGGAATCTAGGGAATGGTCAGAAATGATTGAACACAATATATTTATCAGGGATTCCCAAGGGACACACACACACACACACACACACACACACACACACACACGCCCAGCCACTCTACTTTTTTTTTCTTTGAAAAAATCGAAGTGAATTTAAAATTGGGGGTTAGCAGGTTTAGGAAATTAAAAGACCTATATTCTTTTTTTTTTTTTTGAGATGGGGTCTGACTCTGTTGCCCAGACTGGAGTGCAGTGGTACGATCTCGGCTCACTGCAACCTCCATCTCCTAGGTTCAAGTGATTCTCCTGCCTCAGCCTCCCAAGTAGCTGGGATTACAAGCATGCGTCACCACGCCCGGCTAACGGATAATTTTTGTATTTTTAGTAGAGACTGGGTTTCACCTTGTTGGTCAGTCTGGTCTTGAACTCCTGACCTCAGGTGATCCATCGCCTTGGTCTCCCAAAGTGCTAGGATTACAGGCATGAGCCGCTGTGCCCGGATGGAAATTAAAAGGCCTATATTCTTAAAAGAGCCAGAATATGATGAGACACTCAGCTATATTGATTGTAAA
Source organism: Hylobates moloch (assembly GCF_009828535.3). NCBI lineage: Eukaryota > Metazoa > Chordata > Mammalia > Primates > Hylobatidae > Hylobates > Hylobates moloch. The sequence continues at coordinate 90,786,073 of NW_026652276.1, forward strand.
AATAATTGGTGGTAGTGTTAGTCTCCCTCCTCGCCTACAATCCTAGACCCTATTCCCTAGAGTAAACACTTGATAGTTTGTTTCTTTAATAACAGCTTCACTGCATATAATTCACATACCAAGGAATTCAGCCATTTAAAGTGTACAATTCAGGGGTTTTACTATATTCAGAGTGGTACAACTACAATCATCACCACGACCAATTTAGAACATTTTAATCACCCCAAAAAGAAAACTCATACCTATTAGCAGCCACTCCCCATTTCCTTCCAACTCTCTCAGCCCTAGGGTGTGTCTGTGCATTTGCCTCTTCTGGATATTTCGTACATAGGGAACCACACAGTAGCCTTTTGTAGGCTTCTTTCACTTAGCATAATGTTTTCAGGATCCATCCATGTTGCAGCTTGTATCAGCATTTCATTTCTTTGTATTGCCAAATATTATTCCATTACATGGATATATCACATTTTATCTATTCATTCATCCATTGAGGGACATTTGGGCTGTTTCCACTTTGTGGCTGTTATGAATAATGCTGCTGTGAACATTCATGCACAAGTTCTTGGGTATGTGTGGATCATAAGTTTATTCACCAGTCACATCAAAATGCGTCATCTTTAATAATTTGACGTATACTAAAAACGTATCGAAGATTCAAGGTGTTTTAGAATCCCACTCCACTGGCCTGAATGGCCATATCTCAGCTATTTCCATATAATCCTGCTCTTGTCAGTTTGTACGAGTAAGCAATGCTCAGTCTCAAGTACAAAAATTGTGGACACTACTCCCTCCTTTTGAGAATCTCTTCTCCCACATCCTCTTTATAGACTTTATAGACTTTGAATTGCTCAAAGTCTAATTCTTTTTTTTTTTCTATTTTTTATTTTTGAGACCGTGCCTTGCTCTGTTGGCCCAGGATGGAGGGCAGTAGTGCAATCATGGCTCACTGCAGCCTTGACTTCTTGGGCTCAAGCAATCCTCCTACATTAGCTTCCTGGGTAGCTGAGACTTCAGGCGTGTACCACCACACCTGGCTAATTTTTTATTTTGTGGAGATGGGGTCTCACTATGTTGCCGAGGCTGGTTCAAACTCTTGGGCTCAAGCAAGCCTCCCGCCTCAGTCTCCCACCTCAGCCTCCTGCCTTGGCCTCCCAAAGTGCTGGGATTACAGGTGTGAGCCACTGCACCCAATCAAAGTCCAACTCTTATTCCACTTCTTCTATGAGGTTCCTGAGCTTTTCCAGCCTCTTCTGAATTCCCATAGCAGCATCTGCCCCATTCACTTGGGCATTAGCCACCTGCAGCCTTGGATGACTTCTTCACCATTTCATGTGTCTGCATCTTATTTCTGCAAACATAGGACTCTAGAGGGCAAGGACTTACCATTCTTTTCTGCCTTCCTTCCCTCAACTCCAACTATGCAAGGGTAGAGAATGAATTAAGAAAGATATCGCACAATGATACACAATAAGTTAATATCGAATGAGTGAATGAGCTATAGCTCTATGATATTGATGTTCTCAGTGCATAGTAAGATGGGAATGGTTTGCACCAACCAGTGAGGAAATGACGAGTGTAATTAGTTAAACCAGGTGCAGCTCTGAAATTGTGAGGTGCTTATTTAAAAGTTGCTGACTTGTTGGCCGGGCGCGGTGGCTCACGCCTGTAATCCCAGCACTTTGGGAGGCCGAGGTGGGCAGATCACAAGGTCAGGAGATTGAGACCATCCTGGCTAACACAGTGAAACCCTGTATCTACTAAAAATACAAAAAAATTAGCTGGGCGTGGTGGCGGGTGCCTGTAGTCCCAGCTACTCGGGAGGCTGTGGCAGGAGAATGGTATGAACCTGGGAGGCGGAGCTTGCAGTGAGCCGAGATCGCGCCACTGCACTCCAGCCCAGATGACAGAGCGAGACTCCGTCTCAAAAATAATAAATAAATAAAGGTGCTGACTTGTCACAGTAAATGCCGAAAGGCATTCTATTTAGAAATAATCTTGTCTGTGTATCATACAGTTTCTTTGTTTCTTCTTGTTCTCATTTGCAAGGACATATTCAGATATATTGTCTTGAAAATAGGATTCTTTCAACTTCTTCTCTTTTATTTCCTAGTTCAGATCATAATTTAGCGACTGTATTATTATCAGAGTTATTATGTCTGTGATGGCCATATCCGAAATCTCTGTGACTTTTCAGGCAAGGTTAGTTATTTGAATGAACCCCGTAAACTAACCTTCTCATGTTAATCTCTAAAGCCAAATGGAAACAAACAAACAACAAATTTCAGGAAATCAGACACATGAAGGTACAATAATTTGAAACAGAACAAAGATATTTTAGTTTTTCTCACTCTTGACAATGAAAATTTCTCTATAAAATCTGCTCTTCAGACATTTCCCCACGGATGACAGAATTAGGCAAATCATCCCAGTTTGTTCTTTATGAGCTGCTCATGAAACGTTCCTTGGAAATAATTCTGCCTAAATAAAATTACTCTATTAATTCATAGCCTTAATTTTTGTGTGCTGTTGAAAAGAACTAAGGAATAGGACAGTCTCTGTTGGTAGTAATAAACCATTCCACCCTGGTTTAGAAGGAGGGGCTTGCTGAAGGTTGTAAAGGCAGTGTACATTATAGTGAAGCTGCGGTTGTTGCTTCAGGGCCACACTGATAACCCCGGTCACAGTTGCAAGAGGCAGATGGCAGATCCCTTCCACAGGAATGTGTCCTTGTATCCCCATGGTCATTTGTGTTAAGATGGGAGGCATCTGGGTGACTTCCTTAAGTTCTTACTGTGAAAATATATTGACATATTTGTTCAACAGACAGAATTTGTTGTAAAGACATCTGAGCTTTGTAAATTAATCCTGGATATATCTATTGATGGCCTTCATATGGGGTGAACACGTTTGTCAGTGTGTTACCAAAGGACTGTTTACAGATGCATTCTTTCCTGAGCATCTAAATGAAAAGTTCACAAGTACCTATGGAATTTCCAACACTGTGCTAGAGATGATAGCTCTTAAAAGAGTCATAGAAATAGAAGATATTCCTAGTAGAAAAATTCTTAGAGTGAAATCAGGAGGAGATCTGTGCATTTGAAACCACCAGGAGGGAGCATAGAGGAAGAGGATGGACTTTATGTTTGCGAAATGAACTGGATTTACAATGCTTTCCGTTTACTAACTGTTTAGATTTGGACAATTGCGCTCCACACAAATTCTTTCCCTTAATTTTCACAATGACCTTATGATGTAGATATTTTCGTCACACATTTTCTAGGCATAAAGAAATGTCAAGTGATTTGTCCAGGGTCATGCAGCTAGGAGACGAGCCAGGATTTGAACCCAAGTGTCCTACTCTAGACTCTCTTCCTAAAACAGGGAAGGGAGGAGTTGGAGGGCTCGACAGGAGAGCATGGCAGGCTGAATGAGGAAACAGAACAAGAGAAGGAGTAAACGAGGTACTGGCACACGAGTAAGGATGGGGACCTGCTGGTGTTGGACATGGCCATGGGACCCACACCAGCAGGTATTGGACAGATCCTGTAGGCAGGAGGGAGCTTCTTTTGCACTGGAAGAATCCTGAGAACATGTTGGTCTCACATTACTGCCTCCATTTCCTTTTTGAATTCCTACTGATGATGACTGAGCCACTTCATATTCATTTTCTGTGTCAGGATAAAATCGCTCATCTCAGCTCAGTCATCCCTAATTTTCTTAGGTTTATGACAGAAATTGTACTCCTAATACCCCACCTAGTATTCAGTTTCCTCTCCATAAACATATACCCAGTCTTCTTTTCTCCACAAGCCATTCTCTGACTTCTTCATCTATTCATTCAGCCCAGTCTGAATGCTTGAAGACCGTGCTAGCAAAACAATGAGCAAAGAAAGCTAGAAACCGGGTTTCATCCTTCTCACACGATTCCCTGAAATTCACCCTTCTTCCCAGGAATATAAATGTTTCAAATGTTTTTGAGTAACAGTGCCAGAATGTAAATCAATTACATCATAAAACAGGCTTTTAGTTCAGCTGACATTTTTTCGCCTGTCGCAATCCTTTCTCGATGAAGGAATCAGGGCGTTGATTTGCATTCTGGTGCATTCGCTCCTGTTTCCTTCTGGGGCAGCCCATTAAGTTCTGGACTAGCTGCTTCTCGGGTCCCGTTATTTGGAGCCTCTAGCATTCTAAGGCATATTATTAGTTTTAAATATACCTCAGTCATATTTACATTTTCTTTGTGCATTCCCTTTAACCATCTGGGAAACAGGATCCATTCTGCCACTCTTCCTGGAGATGACCTCTCTGCAGAGGCGGAGTATGGTAAAGCGACAGAGAAAGAGGAGACCCCCAGTAAGAGGGACCTTCGGAGTCTTTTCTAGACTGTGCATGGCTCTGTCTGTCTGTCTTAGAGCTATCAAAGAGTAGTCTGTATTTTGCAGAAATAATAACCCTCAGAATCCTGTTTCTAGCTGTCTCTTCAAAATCATTACTCCCCATTGTAGGCTTTCTATGAGCCGTGGACTGTTTCAGGGCTGCTTTGTATGTTATTTATACATCTCATAGGTAGGACGTGACAGATTCCATTCTGAGTGGATGGTTTAGATCATTGTTTACTCTGATTAGTTGATATTTGTATCACAGTAGTTATTAAATAATGTGAATAGTGCCCTTCACTATTCTGAATACCCTAGATGGCATATATACATATATCATTTAATTCTCAAAAGAGCAGTTGAGGTAGCTGTTATTATCTCTATTTTACAGTTGAGGAAACTGAGGCACAGAGAAGGTAAATGACACACAGTCTGTGGCAGAATTGATGTTCATACCCAGAGCTTCCAGGCTGTTCGATTATGCCTTGCTACTTTCCAAGCCCTACAAAGCCCTTTTTCAGTTCTCAGTATGCCTAAGAATTTTTTTGCAGCTTTGTTTACTAGACAAGTTCTCTCGGAAAGCCTCCTTCTCAAAGACCAGAGGAAGGAGGTTTAATCAGCTTCCTTGTGCAGAGGACTCCAGCTTCCTCATTAGTCTTTTATGTTAGGAAGAAACAGAGGTGCATCCGTAGCAGAAGCCAACTGCTGCAGTCTGCAGGCATCTTTCAAGCTCCTTTCCTTGAAGCCTGTGGGCCGGCCTCTGCGGTGGGAGCTAAGCTGCGGTGGGAGCTAAGCTTTCTTCCCATGTCTCCCCTTGCCTGGACCTCATCTTATTGCCCTGACTTACGATATATCTCATTCTCTTGAACTATCAGGTTCCATCACTCAAAGGAGCACACCCAAACCTATTCTCACTGACCTTTCTGATGCCGCTGGCTCCTTTAAATTCTTAGCATCCTTAAGAGAAATTGGAAAATGTGGTCATCTGGGGCTGTGTGCCAGCTCTGGAGGGCTTCCTCAGTCAGTGCCAGCCATCTAGCACTTCAGTCATCAGAGATTGATTAGAGGGGGAATTGGGTAGGGGAAAGAAAAGGGTGACATTTGGTTATTAGTGTTTTTTTTTTTAATTTTTAGAAATTGAGATGAGATTCACAAACCATGCAGTTAACCATTTTAAAATGAACAGTTCAGGCAGGATGCAGTGGCCCATGCTTGTAATCCTAGCACTTTGGGAGGCTGAGGTAGGTGGATCACTTGAGGTCAGTAGTTCAAGACCAGTCTGGCCAACATGGCGAAACCCCATCTCTACTGAAAATACAAAAATTAGCCTGTAGTCCCAGCTACTCAGGAGGCTGAGGCAGGATAATTGCTTGAACCCAGGTGACGGAGGCTGCAGGGAGGTGAAATTGTGCCACTACACTCCAGCCTCCAGCCGGGATGACAGAGCAAGACTCTATCTCAAATAAATAAATAAATAAATGAACAATTCAGTGGCATTTAGTACATTTAGAATATTGTCTGACCACCACCTCTATCTAGTTCTGAAGCATTTTCGTCACTCCAAAATAAAACCCTGTGCCCATTAAGCAGTTACTGCCCACTCCCTTCTCTTTCTACTCTTAGCAATTACCAATTTGCTTTCTGTTTCTGTAGATTTACTTATTTTGGATATTTCACATAAATGAAATCATACAGTATGTGACCTTTTAGTCAGACATTCATGTAGCGTAGTGTTTCAAGGTTCATCCGTGTCATAGTATGTATTAGTACTTCATTCCTTCTTTATGACTGAATACTCTTCCATTTACAGATGGATAGCCCACATTGATCTGCTGATGTGCATCTAGGTTTGTTCAACCTTTGGTGATTGTGAATAGTGCTGCTGGGAACATTCATGGACAAGTATTCGTTTGAGTTCCTGTTTTCAGTTATTTTGGGGATATACCTAGGAGTCAAGTGGCTGGGTCATATGGTTATTCTCTGTTTAACTTTTTGTGAAACTGCCAAAAGACTTTCCATAGGGCCTGAAGCATGGGCCATTAGTTTTGATAGAGATCTTTAGAGCAGGCTTCAGTGAAGTCAGGAAAGGACATATGACTATCTCTATAGAAACTCTCTGCATCTTGGAACAAGGCTAAAAATGTACATTAGGATGCCTTTATTGAGAAACGAAAATATGGCTCTGTATGTATAGGGGCAGAGGTTTTTTTAATGTCTCCCCAGGTCCATCTCCCACTAGGATGATGGAAATAACCTCTTCTTTCATCTCTATCTCTCTGGCCTTGTCCCTTTCTTTCCAGTCCTTCTCTTGGGGTGGTTTCCTCTCAGAAGACTATTTTCTATTTTTATTTTATTTTATTTTTTATTTATTTATTTTTTGAGATGGAGTCTTGCTCTGTTGCCCAGGCTGGAGTGCCATCTCAGCTCACTGCAACCTCCGCCTCCCGGTTTCAAGTGATTCTCTTGCCTCAGCCTCCCAAGTAGCTGGGGCTACAGGCATGTACCACCAAGCCCAGCCAATTTTTGTATTTTTAGTAGAGACAGGGTTTCTCCATGTTGGCCATGCTGGTCTCGAACTCCTGACCTCAAGTGATCCACCGCCTCAGTCTCCCAAAGTGCCAGGATTACAGGTGTGAGCTACCGCACCTGGCCAGAATACTGTCTCTTTAAAATGCAAATCTGATCATGCTATTTACCCATACGAAACCCTTCAGTAGTCCTCCATGGCCTTCAGAACCCATTGCAGATGCCTTTTCTTGGCACATCAGGACCTTGACATCATGGCCCTTGCTGGGACCTTAGCCTCGGCTTCTCCCTCGTTCTGATAGCCATCCTTGCATGTCAGCCACATCACCCACTTGGTAGGTCCCTGAATGGACCGTGCTCTTTTATACCTTCTTGCCTTTGCATATGTGTCCTCTTTTGCCTACAGAACTAACTGTTCCATCTCCTTCAAGGCTTGACTCAACATCACATCCTGCCAGAAGCCTCTCATAATTCCTAGTCTGAACTTTTGGTACTTTCCTCTGCATTTTAACTCCTTGTTTGCTTCTCTGTATCTTTTACTAGGCTCCGTAAGGGCAGGGATGCTTACTCTGTTTAGTCCATCATGTGTCTGAAATACCTGTAGCCTTGCTTGGCAAAAAGAAGCTCACAAAGTAGTTGTTGACAGAATTGAGTGTCAGTCCTCTTAGGTCAGGATGACACTTTTTTGTTGTTATTGTTACCTATTTATTTTGATACCTATTTGAAAGCAATAGGTATCATACGTGTTAATTGAATTAAAGTATGGAAGGAAAGAGGAAGGGACAAAGAAGGAGGAAGGCAGGGAGAAAAGGTAGGAGGAGAAGAAGAGGAAAGAAGAAAGCAGGTCAGGCAAAGAAAAAGACCAAAAACCAAAAAAGAGAGCAAGCAGAAAGAGGTAGGGGAATGAATGAAACCAGGAAAGACAGGAAGTAGATACCAATGACACCTACCTTTAAACAAATGTACTATCATTCCCTTTATTCTCTAGATCTCATAATTATTACATTAAACTGTGTGCTTGCAGAGTAGAAGGGTGGAGGAGAGAAGCTGGAGAAGTGGAGGGCTTAAATCCCAGGAATGAATGCCTCCCAGTCCCACCTTATTCCACTTACACTCTGTACTGTAGCCAGGGGCAGGGGAACTAGTAGTTTCAAAATCCCCAAGGGTACAGGGCACTTGGCAGGAATTGCTGCTTCCATTATATCTGTCATTTTAGACTTTTTTTTTTTTTTGACAGGATCTCACTCTGTTGCCCAGGCTGGAGTGCAGTGGCACGATCTTGGCTCGTTGCAGCCTCAACTTGCTAGGCTCAGATGATTCTCCCACCTCAGCTTCCTGAGTAGCTGGGACTACAGGCATGCATCACTATGCCTGGCTAATTTTTGTATTTTTTATAGAGACAGGAGTCTCCCTGTGTTGCCCAGGCTGGTCTCAAACTCCTGGGCTCAACGGATCCACCCTCCTTGGCCTCCAAAGTGTTGGGATTACAGGCATGAACCACTGTGCCTGGTCTGGACTGTTTTTAGGACCTTCAGGTCAGAGCACAGAAAGGGACATTCAAGACTGAAGTGGGAGTGACTGTCTTCTGCCTTTTGCTTACCTGTTCCGGGTTATATAATTTGCACCTTTGCTAGTGATGCCATTCACTGCCTTTTGACTGCAGCTAAACTTCAAGGCTCACTTGGGAAATGCTGGCTTTGGGGTAGGAAAGCTTTTTAAATGTAGATCTCTAAGAAAAAAATGACACCCGGTTTGTTCCTAGTTTCTCATGAGAGATTTTAAGGCAACCAATCCAAATGCAATAAATACACTAATGACACTATCATCCATACCCACATTGCCTTATGCATGCCAAAAACTGAAAGCCCAAGAAAGTCGCCAAGTGAGTCATCGGCCTCTTGAAGGCCTGAGCTCCTCAGTGGAGCACCAGAATGCCCTCACCTACCTCCGGCAGCCTCAGCCAAGACTCCTCAGTATGCCATTTCTGCACTCTGGTTTGCCTTTTCTTCCCTTTTTAAGCTACTGCTGCTTGTTTTTTATAAACCAGGGACTTATCAGCCAACAAATAGACATTCTCATAATAGTGAAATCTGATCTTATCTGTCTCTCTGCTGGACTCCCGGGCAGGTGCCTGTAGGAAGTGCTGGGTGAGCTCGGAAGAGGCAAGTGGAACTGGCAGTGTCCATTCCCAAATAGAAGCCTTGCTGCCAGACACAGAAGACCTCGCAGCTTTTTGCAAATGAAAGAACCTTTTCCCTACCAAGGGAGCCCTGCAGTAAACGTTTCCAGCAGCACTTTTGAAAAGTGCATAGGCATTTTCAAGCCGCTTGGGACCTGTTTCTGAAGTTACTTAGTCTATGTGTGATGCGGAATTCCTATAGCAGCGACTCTTAAAGTGTGGTCCACAGGCCACTCTGCAGTAGAATCCCGTCCCCCCCACTCCCCCCGCCCAGGGAAACTGGTTAGGAATGCAGTTTCTAGAACTCCACTCAGAATCCACTAGGGGCAGCAGGGAGCAGTATCTTTAATAAGTACCCCACCTGATTCTTCTTTGCCCCCTAAGTTCCAGAACCGCTGCTTTACAGGTTTACAGAACAGCAGATCTTGAAAGGCAAGCAAGCCCTGGACATCTTCTGTTTCCATCTTCTGTTCCCTTTGTAGCCCCACCCCTGTTGTTTCACCTGGGTGACCCTGTGTTACAGGATTACACTACCAACCATGAAGTGCCTTCTGCAGGCTGTGGAGGGCTCTCCTTCCGGAGATCCAGTTTAATCCCTTCTTTTCATGGGGTTGCTTTTTCTGACGACTGCTCTTTTTTTTTCACGTTGACCATACACAGAATGTTTTTCATCCGGTGTCTCTCCTTAGGGGATTGGACTGAAATCAAATTTCAGGCTGTGAGCACATGTCACACCAGGATTTATGGCACAGGACACCAGAATTTGCTCAGATTTTGTTTTCTAAAGGACTCAGAATCGCCATCCTTCAGAGTCATAATATTCCTTCCATAAGGATCTATTGAAGAGACTGATGAAATTGTATTGATGAAATTTCATCACTGAAATTTGTATGAAATTTGATGAAATTGTAAGAGAGAAACAGCTTATATCTCTGGGACAGTGTTTTCTTTTTTCTCTCTCTCCTCCCCATGGGACATGCTGGCCCTGCTTTCCACCCCATTGTGCCAGATGCCTCGTGCCCTGCTGGAGCCCTGGGGTGCTCAGGACACACCCTGAAGCTCTGATCTTTCTCTGCTAGTTGTCCATCAGAATGTATCTGTCATGTGGCTCACGTTCTCAGAATTTTGCTAAATTGATGATCTCATTATATACTGTTAAGGAATGCTAATGGTTTAAAGTGCATCCAACAGCCTTCTGATAACATTTGCATCTCAGTAACAACCTTTAGTGGAGTGAGTAATGTAGGATTTTGAGGCCCCTTAGGGTGACTAGCCATCAGGGTTTGCCTGGGACTGTCCTGTGTCCTCGGAAACACTGAAGTCCCAGGCAAACCAGGAAGGTTGGTCACTGAACCCTCACTGGGAGGCTTTTTTTTTTTTTTTTTTAGACAGAGTTTTACTCTTGTCGTCCAGGCTGGAGTGCAATGGCACAATCTTGGCTCACTGCAACCTCCACCTCCCGGGTTCAAGTGATTCTCCTGCCTCAGCCTCCTGGGTAGCTGGGATTACAGCCACCCACCACCATGCCCGGCTAATTTTTGTATTTTTAGTAGAGACAGGGTTTCACCATGTTGGCCAAGCTGGTCTTGAACTCCTGACCTCATGTGATCTACCCACCTTGGCCTCCCAAAGTGCTGGGATTACAGCCGTGAGCCACCGCACCTGGCCTTGGGAGCCATTTTATTATAATAATAATAATAACAACAACAATAGCAGCAGCAGCAATAGTAATAATAACAGCTAACATTTATGTAGTGCTTTGTGCCAGTGCTGTTCTAACTTCTTTGTATACACACACAGGCACACACACACATGTAATTCTTTTTTTTTTTTTTTTTTTTTAAAGACAGGGTCATCTTGCTCCATCACACAGGCTGAAGTGCAATAATCTTAGCTCCACTGCAGCCTTGAACTCCTGGGCTCAGCTCCCACCTCCTAAGTAGCTATGACTATAGGCACGTACTATTGTTACTTTACATATATTAACTCATTTGTTCCTCTCAACAACCCTATGGGCTATGTACTAACATTATCGCCATTTTAAATTTAAATTTATTTATTTGAAACAGGGTCTCACTCTGTTGCCTAGGCTGGAGTGCAGTGGTGCAATCACAGCTCACTGGAGCCTCTACTTCCGGGGACCAGGTGATCCTCCCACCTCAGCCTCCTGAGTAGCTATGACTATGGCACACACCACCACACCCAGCTAATCTTTATAATTTTTGTAGAGACAAGGTTTCACCACCTTGAACTCCTGGGCTCAAGCAGTCCTCCCGCCTCAGCCTCTCAAAGTGCTGGGATTACAGGCATGAGCCATCATGCCCAGCCTATCTCCATTGTTGAGATGAGGAAACAGAGATAGAGACACCCCTGGGCAAGTGCAGGTAGGAGAGGAGGATTTCTGGAATTTCTAAAGTTGGCACGAGTCTGCCTGTTCCACCTGTGTGTAAGGCTGCTATGCAAGAGGTAGTCCTGGGATAAAACTATCTTCTAAACCCGAGTATTTTCCACTATCCCAGTTAGCTTTCCTTTTGATGAACTTTTTGTTTGTTTGGAAATCATTTTAACAAACAAATACATTGAGACACCCAGTGTCTCAGTCACTTACTGGGACTAAGTTCAATATTTACTGGAAGTTCTACTGAGAACAGAGAAACCCAGACTGCAAGTGAAGCTTACACCCCTACCCCATCTCCTGTGAATAGCTAATGAGGAAATCCTGACATCTTATGTTATGTTATGTATTATGCCATTTTCTTCCTATTCCTATTAATATTGACCCAATCTAGACCCTATTGTCTCACAGCTGGATTATTGCCACAGCCTCATTTTTGGCTTCCTGGGTTCTAGTCCTTCTCCTTCTCTTCCTTCCAAGAAGACAGTTTCTGCTACAACTGTCTTCAGTTGTAACTTTTTTTGTTGTTGAAACAGAGTCTTGCTCTGTCACCCAGCCTGGAGTGCAGTGGCAGGATCTCAGCTCACTGCAACCTCCGCGTCCTGGGTTCAAGCGATTCTTCTGCCTCACCCTCCTCCTGAGTATCTGGGATTATAGGTGCGTGCCACCACACCTGGCTAATTTTTATATTTTAAGTTGAGATATAGTTTCGCCATGTTGGCCAGGCTGGTCTCGAACTCCTGACCTCAGGTGATCTGCCTGCCTTGGCCTCCTCAAGTGCTGGGATTATAGGTGTAAGCCACCATGCCTGGCCTTCAGTTGTAACTTTTATCATGTCTCTCTCCTGTTTAATACCTGTACTCTCTTTTTCTTCCAGATCAGACCCAAATAACTCAAGACTAATTTTTTTCTGTCTACTGTATTCTCCTGTATTTCTCATCATAGGAGCTCAGCACTGAAAAGGAACTTAGAAAGTACAATCCCAGGCCAGACATGGTGGCTTATGCCTGTAATCCCAGTGCTTTGGGAGGCTGAGGTGGGAGGATCACTTGAGGCCAGGAATTTGAGACAAGCCTGGGCAACAAAGTGAAACTCCATCTCTACAAAAAAAGTTAAAAACAAAATTAGCCAGGCATGATGGCACATGCTTGTTGTCTCATCTCAGCTACTTGGGAGACTGAGGCAGGAGGATAACTTGAGTCCAGGTGTTCGAAGGTGTAGTGAGCTATGGTCACTCCATTGCGCTCCAGCCTGGGCAACAGAACAAGACCCTTTCTCTAAAAAAAAAAAGTAAGAAAGAAAGTATAATCCTGTATCTGATAATCAGTGTTTCACATAAACCATCATTCAGGGGCAATTTTTAACACCTCCAATGACAGGCAACTTATGGAAACACGTTTCATTTACACATTTTGTCAGAAAGTTCTTTCTTGAATGTAGGTAAAATTGGAGTCTCTATAATAATTGTTCATCAACCTTTATTCTGTCCTTTTTTCATCTGCCAGCCTCTGAATATTTGCACATGGCTATCATGTGTTGTCTTCTCCAAATGATGCATAATCAGTTTCTTCAAATGATCATCAAAAATCCTTTACCCTCCTGGCTATTTTCTGGAGGCTTTCCAAGTTGATGGGGCTCTTCCTAATAGGAGGTACCCAGAACTGGACGAACCCCTTATTAGCCTTTGGAAGTGGGATGACATGATTAATATTAGTCAATTAAAACCACATTCCCTTTCAATGAATATTTGTACTGCTTTTAATCCATGCCTTTCATGAGTGTACTTGGACAGTTTTGTTTTCTTCCGGAAAGAAGTGCATTAATCTGTACTTACTCCATCTTATCCAATCTGGCCAACATTTTAGCCAGAAGACCTCTTTATAGATTTTCCATCTGTCGTCTTATGTGTGAATGTTCTCTTCCAGTGTCATGGTCAACCCTAAATTTGATCATGGATTCCATTTATGTTTTCAGCAAAGCTTGTGATAATGACAATTTGGGCAGGACACATTTCAGAACCAGCAGCATTATTGGGGGAACCTTCCCCCAATATTTCAGTGTAGGTTCTTTCTATTTTCCATAAGTGTTGGCCAGCTGAGAAATAAAGAGAGAGTACAAAGAGAGGAATTTTACAGCTGGGCCGCCAGAGGTGACATCACATATCAGTAGGACCGTGATGCCCACCTGAGCCTCAAACCAGCAAGTTTTTTATTAAGGGTTTCAAAAGGGGAGGGGGTGTAATAACAGAAAGTAGGTACAAAGATCACATGCTTCAAAGGGCAAAAAGCAGAACAAAGATCACATGCTTCTGAGGGAACAGGACAAAGGGCAAAAGCAGAACTACTGATAAGGGTCCAACAAAGATCACAAGGCAAAGGGAAAAAGCAGAACTACTGATAAGTGTCTATATTCAGCGGTGCACATATTGTCTTGATAAACATCTTAAACAACAGAAAACAGGGTTCGAGAGCAGAGAACCGGTCTGACCACAAATTTACCACGGCAGAGTTTTCCCCACCCTAATAAGCCTGAGAGTACTGCAGGAGATCAGGGCGTATCTCAGTCCTTATCTCAACCGCATAGGACAGACATTCCCAGAGCGGCTGTTTATAGACCTCCCCCCAGGAATGCATTCCTTTCTGAGGGTATTAATATTAATATTCCTTGCTAGGAAAAGAATTTGGCAATATCTTCCCTACTTGCACGTCCATTTATAGGCTCTCTGCAAGAAGAAAAATATGGCTCTTTTTGCCGGACTCTGCAGGCAGTCAGACCTTATGGTTGTCTTCCTCCTTCCCTAAAAGTCGCTGTTATTCTGTTCTTTTTCAAGGTGCACTGATTTCATATTGTTCAAACACACATGTTTTATAATCAATTTGTACAGTTAACTCAATTGTCACAGTGGTCCTGAGGTGATGTACATCCTCAGCTTACGAAGATAACAGGATTAGGAGATTAAGACAGACATAAGAAGTTATAAAAGTATTATTTGGGAACTGATAAATGTCCATATTAAAATGAAATCTTCACAATTTATGTTCCTCTGCCGCGGCTCCAGCCGGTCCCTCCATTTGGGGTCCCTGACTTCCCGCAACACAGCACGGTTCTAGATAACTATGGATCTAGATCTATCTAGATCCTCCCAGATAGCCTGGTATTTGTTACAGTGGTAGGCATCCTGTGATTGTTCAGGCACTGAAGAATCTATCTGTTCACACAGTTTGTGTTTTACCATCTTGCGAATGACTCTGTTAAATGTCTTGATGAGTTCTAGATAGCATTTCTTATGGCTGACTTAGAGAAGAAGAGCATTGAAATCATCGTGGAGTCCTTGCTGTCTTGCCTCCACTCCATGTTAGGGTCACGTTGGGGCCTTTTTTCATCCTTTCTGTCTAAAGGCTCTCTTTTTTCGTTTTTTATTTACAATCATAGTATTCTCTTCCATGGCCAGAACAGCTGTATCTCCTTCAAGAAGCCAGCACTCACTCCTTTCCATTAATTCTAGGCATTAATTTTTGGTACATAACACAATTTAGCATATAACCTTAAGGTGCTTTGCATTGTTTGTATGTTACTTGGTATTATGTGTATGTCCAGGATGAAATGCACACTTGGTAAATACCTGTTGGATGAATGAAGGTAAGTCTTGTCATCTTGATCAGACCATAGCAATAAGATTCTTGAGGGGAGATGCTAGTCTTACAATTCTTTTTTTTTTTTTTTCCCTTTTTAAAAGTTGAGACAAAGTTGAGCATGGTGGCTCATGCCTGTAATCCCAGCACTTTGGGAGGCTGAGGTGGGCGGATCACCTGAGGTCAGGAGTTCAAGACCAGCCTGGTCAACATGGTGAAACCCTGTCTCTACTAAAAATACAAAAATTAGCAAGGCATGGTGGCAGGCACCTGTAATCCCAGCTACTTGGGATGCTGAGGCAGGAGAATTGCTTGAACCCAGGAGGCTGAAGTTGCAGTAAGCCAAGATCACGCCACTGCATTTCGGCCTGGGCGACAGAGCGAGACTCCAGCTAAAAAATAAAATAAAATAAAATAAATTAACCATTTTAAACTGAACAATTCAATGCTTACAATTTAAACTTTTACACAATGCATGACAACTGGACATACAGAAGATGCTCAAATAGGCATTTGCTAACAATTACCTGATGGTTCCTCCATAGCATGCTGTGACTAATTAGTAACTAATAACTAATTACCCAGATCCTTTGAAATGGATTTATAAGCATAGCCAGTTTTTTACTTTTAGAAACTCTAAGTTGTAGACTCTAGGAAGCCTTATTCTGAAAGTATTAGACACTCCCATGCCATAGAGACAGAGACTTCTTCTGGATGAGAAAGTAGCACTTAGAAGGTACATTCCCATTTACTACCTGCAAAGAAATGTCAAAAATGAACCCAGCCAGACCAGGACTGAATTGGACAAGAGATACTCTGTTTCGGCTGTTTTCCTAGTCTATTTGGACAGCCTAAAAGAAGAGCACTATAGCCCTGGTGACAATATATTCATGCATCTCTATTCCAAGATCCTTTATATTCATACCACCATTTGGCAAAGGTATTTTTGCCCACCATAGACAGTTAATATCACAAAACCCTCCCTTGTATTCCTTAATGCCTTATAGTTGACGAAAGATCTTCACTTCAAAGATTACCCCCATTTTATACATGAAGAAATTGAAGTTCTGATAGGACAAATTTCTTGCCCAGAGCCCAACTGTTAGTGTATGTTGAATCTGAGACTTAAATTCAACCCTGAACCTCCCAAGTCTTTGGATGTCCTGATGAAACTACTAGCACTCAGATGTGCCCAAGCCATAAGGGGTCAGAAATATGGCTTCCTACTCCAGAATACTATTTTGGAGAAGCAGTTTTAGCAACAATTTTCTATTTTCTCAACACTTAACCCTTTCCTGCCTTTTTACCTTTGCTCATGTCATTTCTTCTGGTGCCACTTACCCATTTTCTGTATAAATCCTACTGAAGTTCAGAGGTTCCTCTTTGGGGGAGATTCTAGAAATTCAAGAAGGCTCCTGTGTCATGCTGTGTGGTTAGAAGTTAGCGCCTTGTACCTCATGTCTCCAGTATATAGAGTAAGGACTCAGAACATGATGTGTTTATAAATGTCACATTAACTAGAAAGAGCCATACCTCTTAGGAAAACTTGATTCCATTATTATTAATCTGCTTTTTGCTTGTGCACATATATTTATGTTAACACTTGCCAATCATGTAGATAAACTAATAATCATTTGGGCAAATTTTATTAGGCTGGAACAATTTTTTTCGATTTCAAAACTAACGAGTAAAATTTAGAAATTAGACAGATTTTTGGATATAAAATTTTATATACTTCTCAGCCAGGCTCTTATAAAAGCCAAAGAGGCTAGGTTTTTTTTTCTTTAAGAAATATGAAATAATTTTTTTTCCATATTTGTTTCTTAATTCCTTCCATTTTTATAGCTTTTGTTTTTGCTTTCCCAAGAACTTGCATAACAGGGTGAATTTCTCCATTGTCTAGACTCGTCAGTTTTTTGGGTAGTGTGGGGTGCTAGTAAATAAGTGCCTTGGGTCACTGCAAAGAGAGGGGTATTCACATGGAGCAGTTTGGAAGGCACTCAGCAAATTTTTGGGTCATGGGTAGTCACTTTGGTGGGCTCATTCCAGCATGCAGTGGGCGTAACTATGGATGCAAGTTCCTCACCTGCCAGAGAGAAGAGCACAGCCCAGAGACACAGGGAGATCACAGAAATGGTCACGGGTGATGCCTTGTCTGGAGACCTTGTCATTTGTTCGAGGAAAGTGTTTGGCCATTTTCATTTATTTTGCATGGACCCTCAGGTCTGATCCCCCTTGTCTGGGGCCTCCTGCACATCTCCTCCAAGGTCAGGCCTTGTTTCACCTCCACTCCCCCTGACCCTCAACGGTAGGTGACCATCCTCTGCTTTGCTCTTTGAACATCTTCCTGTTGATTCTCAAGGGCACTTTCTTCTCTCAACCAAACCCACTGCTTTAAAACACACATTTTGGCTTTCAAAGCTGTTGTTCATGGTGAACAAAAACACATGGTGTATAAAAACACAATCATTTTGGAAGTCAAAACTGAGGGTAGACTCTTTTCTTCTCCCTGCCTTCCTGCTTTTTGGATGCCAGTCATAATTCCTCTTGAGGCACTGTGGGTGCTGCCGACTGAGGAGGAGCGTCTCCAACAAGGAAGGGCAAAAAAGAAAAGCCAAAAGATTAATATCTTGCAACAATATCCACTAGCTTTTTTTGATTCTCATAGGAGTACACAGGGAAGGTATTATATCTACAGATGGAGAAAGGAGTTGTGAGATCTGACAAAGGTCCCAGGGCCAACATGGCAGAGCTGATAGAACTTAAATTTCCTGATCCCCAATCCAGCTCTCCTTTCAACAGAAATCCGCGCCAGTTCTAATCCTTGAAGCTTTCCATTGTATTTACCACAAAATCAGACATCTGATGCTGTGCTTGCAACTATGACACCATCCCGTCCCCCCCATGCTCCAAAGGCAAGAGAATTCCTGATTATTCTTATTTTTGTGTATTGGAGGTAGGAGGGTCGGTGAGGAGATGGAGAATAGCAGTTCAGCCTTTCTCATATTTCAAATGACTCATTTGGTTTTTTTAAAAAATCTTTTATTCTCGCTGACATTCTGACCTCAAGGTAAAACTTTGAAATGACACGAAAGGTCTTACTTACAGAAATCCAACCTAGGTGAAAGTAGAAATAAATGAATTTCCAAGCACCAATGATCTCCTGTGCTCATCTGTGTGCGAGTGGAGCAGGGTCCATTCCTTCCGGGCACCACCTCTACACCCAGATACAGCACTACTCTGGAAAGACACAGATGGGCAGTGGAAACTTTGATTGGGGAGGGTGTCATGTAATTTGTCAGAGGCTAAGTAAGTAGATCCAAGATTTCACAATGTTCTATTTCATGTTCATTCTAAATAGCAGATATAAATAGCTAGAATGGAAGAAATAAGTCATTCAGAATGGTTTTAATAGCCTCTTCAAACTTTTCAGATAGACAGGTACATTCTATATATGCCCATGTCACTGGACAAAGTTGACATGGTTGGCCGGACAGCTGTATTAGCACATTACACTTTGAAAGAAGATCTCTGGCAAGATTTTTACTCTCCTTATTAACTAACAGTTGCTGAGAATGTGCTACAGTTTCTTTAAGTTAAAAGCAGTGTGTTTATTGTTCACCATTTCTGGTACATGAAAGACTCAGGGGACATGATAGCTGTCTTCAGCTCTTTGAATAATTGTCTTGTGTAAAGGGTGTCTAGCTTATTATGTAGGAACTCAAGATATTGGGTTAGGACCAATGGATATAAGTCTTAGGGAAGCAGATTTTTGTAAAATATAAGAATACAGTTTCAGAACTTTCTGAAAATGGAATGGGTGAGTTCCCCAGCCCTGCAGATGTTCCAGAAAAAGCTGGAAGACCACTTGGCATTTATTATGTAGATGGAATTCAGTTCTTTAATTGGCAGATGAATTAGATGCTCTCTGAAGTGCCCTCTAACCTTGAAATTAGTGATCATGTGTGTCAATTAGAAGTCAGACTTTGGAATTTGACTATTATATTGGTGGCCATTTAGCAGCCATCAAATATGGCACCATGAGATTTCATTGTTCCATTGCAAATTCCGCAAGTCACCACTTATCCACTGTCTACAGAAAAGAGGAGCATGAATGACCCCCGGCAAGACCTCCAGACTGTAGATGCAGATATGATACATGGGTTCCTTAGAAACCTTGCCAGTTTTTTTCTCTGATTTCTGAGCTGGTACCATTCCAGAATATCCTGTTTATCCATAATATGCAAAAGCACATGTCAAATATAAATAAACTGAGAAGGGTTTCCTTCTTTTTGGGAGGCCTTGGCATCTCAGATCCCTCCCTTTATCTGCAGGTAGCCAGGAAGTAATCTCTGAGTTAATAGCTGAAAAAAAAATAGCTGAATATAATGCCTCTCCCAGAGTTCTTTGCATTTTCATAGTGTAAGGCAGCATTAAATGAAACCCTAACACTTAAAAAGAATACTTCACCAATGGTAGAAGTATTCACCCTGGGATTGGCAGAAAGAGATTTGATGGAGAGGGGGATTGGGAAGGAGAAGAGCCTTCCTGGCATATAGATAGTTATTACACCCAGCCACTTACAAGACCTGCTCGGATAGGAATTCATTGAAATGTGTTCATTTCAGTGGTTTCCGATGAGAAAACAATGAATATGGAGTGGTACTTATTTGTTGCTGAAACTGGGTTGAGAGGTAATTTGTGCCTTTTCCATGACTACTGAATGTCTCCTCTGAGAAGGCCTCTCTGAGTCCTACAAAGAAAACATTTAGTGAGACGTATAAAGATACCAAATACATTCTCGTGTAATGGCCACCATAAATCAACTAAAGCATCTTCAATGATTTATGCTTTGAGAGCCCAGAGAGCATTTATAATCTTGAAACATAGGAGGGTTTTTCGAAGTTTGTAGTGGCAGTTCTGGTTCATATTAGACAGAATCATAGTGGTCTGCAGGGAGAGAATCTCATTTTTACTGATGATGTAATAGGCATTTTGTTTTCCTAATGAGAGGTGGTCCAGGCCCTAGGGCATTCCCAACCACACATTACTGGGAGAGAAAGATGAGGAGGAGGCTTTCACCTTTGCAGACCTGCTCCCTGCAAGGCTGCCTTTTATCCCTGAAGGAAGCAGATGATACGCAAATGACCAAGGAATTAAATACCACAGGACATCCGAGGCACAGAACACGTTCATACACAGAGCTGAAATTAAACAACATGATTCATTTTCAGCAATCATTTTCACAACATGACACAGCCTTTTACTATTCTTTGTAGGGTGGGAACCATTTACGCAAAATTATTTGTACAAAACGTCTTTGGAGGTCTGATTACCATTTCATGCTTCTTTGGCCAAGGTCTTTGACTGAGATTCCCTAAAGAAGTGGCAAAGAAGCAGAATGTGCTATGATCTCTGAATGTTCCTGGGAGCCTAAACATGACTTGCCCTTGCAAGAAAGTCACAGTTCTCTGTGTAATAAACAGAGTTGGCTGCTTCCCAGATTTCTCCAGTCAAGGATTACTATCTGCGAGCTGTTTGAACTTCTGCTCCTTGGGAAATTAAGGTGGGCTTTCTGGCACTCTGCATTCTGCAAAAGCTGTTTACATTTCTGTTTCAAACAGCATAGAAAAATCCATGAATTGCACTTTACAACTTAAATTTGTTATAGACTGAGTTGCTTAGTTGACCAAATCTTGAGAATCTTAAAGTTGATATAGTTTTGTTTGTTAGTTTTGTTTTTGACAGCTGGTTTAAGACTTCCTTCATTCACCAGCATCTGAAAACTAAATCCATACTAGTTTGGGAATTTGAGAACTGGGTAGATTCAGTTATAAGGAAAATTATAACAAAAGGATTTAGTCTTTCAGAAAGCAATCCAGATCTCCTTTGTCTAGGCATTTCATATTCCTTGAAGGGAAAGCTCCTAAGTTGATACTTCAGTTGAATAAAAGAACACATCCTATTTTGAAGAATATCTAATAGCCTTATCAATGCTGTTTCTTCAAATGTTATCAGAAGTCTCATGTTTATATTGACATCGCACGTTTTGATAATTTGTAGTAGAATGTAAACACAGAATAAATTGAGTTTTCTTGAGTGAGTTCAGCATCTGCATTCAAGTAAAGTGGATTTCCATCCGCATATGGATTTGTCTGTAACTACTGTAATGACTGTTTCTAAGAAAGTTTAGTTATAGTAATACAGCGTGCTTCGCTAGGTTCAGATAACCAGGTTGTATTTAGGCTGTTCTTGTGTTAAAAATAGGAAAGACTACACAGGCTAAAAATCAAAGCCTAAATTTCACATATTCAGAGACAACATGATAATTTCCATTAATTCAGCCTCATGCTAAGGGCTTTGATGCATTGTCTCACTTTTACTCAAGAAATCCTTTGTGGTATATAAGTGTAATAGGAGTTGCCTTGTTACGAATGAAGAAGCTGAGGCTTAGAAAATTAGTCAGATATTCAAAGGCAAAGTTAATAAGTAGCAGTCAAGGATTTAAATCAAGGTCTCTGATTCCAAAACCTGTCACTCTTCAGTTTAAGAAGCTTCCTTCCATCTGCACAAGAAAGCCTTGTTTCAAGCTATATAATACTATGCAAATGAGTCATTATTTTGAAGTACTAATGGTTCTAAGAGTTCTACCTTAGTTAATCAGCCAATCAACAGACATTTATTTTTCACTCACTTGTGATGTTCCAGGTGAGTTCTAGGAAGGTACACAGATCTCTGTATTAACTATACAAAGGAAAGCATCACTGCTACCTTTACTTGGAAAGCGTGGAGCAAATATGTGTGGCGTATTCATAGTGGATGTGTGTGTTTAGTCATAACATGAATTAATCAACAGTTAATCAATGCATATTATTGAATTTCTATATGGAATGTGGATCATAGAAATGGCAAATAAGGATTTTTTCTTTTTTTTTGAGACGGAGTCTCGCTCTGTTGCCAGGCTGGAGTGCAGTGGCATGATGTCGGCTCACTGCAAGCTCCGCCTCCTGGGTTTAAGCAGTTCTCCTGCCTCAGCCTCCCAAGTAGCTGGGACTACAGGTGTGCACCACCATGCCCAGCTAATTTGTGTATTTTTAGTAGAGACGGGGTTTCACCATGTTGGCCAAGATGGTCTCCATCTCTTGATCTCGTGATCTGCCCACCTCAGCCTCCCAAAGTGCCGGGATTACAGGCATGAGCCACCATGCCCAGCTGTAAATAAGAATTTTAACTGAGTCTCACATCTCTCATTCTTCAGTTCTGGACTTTAGCTAAGTTACTTATGTCTTTGAACCTTTGTAAAGTGGAATGAGACAAATGAGACAATGCTGTTAAGTACCTAGAACGGTAGGTGGTTGGCTGAAAAATAAAGCACTCTGCCATACTTTCCCCACTTCACCTGTGTATCCAACTGGATGTGTATCTGTCTGTAGGCATAGCCTCCCCTGAACTCTCAGTGGCCTCTAAATCTGACCAAGCGGCGACATTCACTTCCTTGGACATTTTTACATTTCCCAAGTTTACAAAGTTTACATGACATAGGAAGAGAGCAGAATAGTCTTGGTTTCACATAGGTAACACTCCCTTTCCCTTTTGTCCCCCGTGATCACACTGGTGGAGACAGTGACCTCAAGTTCTTATTATTCAACCTACAAAGCAGCTAGCTGGTCTTTCCCTCAGGGCCAGAAAACTTTTCTGTCTGCATTTTGCAAACTTTATATAGTTCAGCTATTCCTTCCTTCTCAGGCACCTTATAACTCTCTTCAGATTAGGACAGGAGTGTCGTCAGGGTGTTGTCCTCCTCAGGCTTCTGATTCTATAGCCATGAGACTGCAGATTTCATATTCCATAGCAGCTCCTGCTTTAAGGAGTTTGATCACTGAAATTTTATATATTGAGTTGCTATGTCTTAGGAATAACTGCCTTAGAAAATCTTATCCATCATTTCAAACATTGCTTCAATAGTTGCTTTAATGTGACCCTACAATTTTTTTAAACCCTCAAAATATATAGAATTTTATTTCAAGTGCCAGTACAACTTGATTAAAGAATGAAAATATTGCAAAACTATGCTTTACTGACTATGGCACCACCTTTTGGGCCTGTGAGGGGGATCCTGAGTAGAAGCAGTAGGGTCTGGCAGTTCACACAGAAGACTTGATGTTGCTCAGACCCAGCTTTGAGTCCAGGCGTCTAGTTGTGTGATCTTGAGTACATTGCTTGGTCTTTTTGAGCCACAGTTTTTCTATCTGTCGCAAGAGGGATGACAGTTACAATAAAACCAACACCCTCGAGGGTTGCGGTGAGGCGTATATAAAATAATGCATGTACAGCTCAATGTTGACTAGTTAGTAAGTAATCAAAATACTAGCTCATTATAAAGTGAGACATAGTCAAGATGCCTTACTGTCTTTTGAAGAGATAGCATGTGTCCACAGAACAAGCAGAGAATATCCTGTTAATAACATGCTAAATTATGTAAAATATCTAATAAGGCCAACATCGAGACACTGAGATTTCTAGTTTACCTTATTGGATACTATTAGGTTGGTGCAAAAGTAATTTTTTCTTTTTTATTTATTTATTTTTAAGATGGAGTCTCGCTCGTCGCCCAGGCTGGAGTGCAGTGGCACAATCTTGGCTCACTGCAAGCTCCGCCTCCCGGGTTCACGCCATTCTCCGGCCTCAGCCTCCCAAGTAGCTGGGACTACAGGCGCCCACCACCACGCCAGGCTAATTTTTTGTTTTTAGTAGAGACGGGGTTTCACTGTGTTAGCCAGGATGGTCTAGATCTCCTGACCTCGTGATCCGCCCACCTCAGCCTCCCAAAGTGCTGGGATTACGGGCATGAGCCACTGCGCCCGGCCAAGTAATTATGGTTTTTGCCTTTAAAAAAAAAAAAAAAGGCAAAAACCGCAATTACTTTTGCACCAACCTAATATATCAGTTTCTTGGAGCTGCCATAACAAAGTACCACCAACTGAGTGGTTTTGAAAACAGAAATTTATTGTCTCACAGTTCTGAAAGCTACAAGTCCAAAATCAAGGTGTTGGCAGGGCCACGTTCCTTCTAAAGCCTGCAAGGGAAGGAGCTTGCATTTGTTCTTAGAGCTGCTCATAGCCCAGGTGTTTTTGGCTTGTGGCAGCATAATGGTGTTCTTTCTGTGCCTCTTTACATTCTCTTCCCTCTAGTGTCTGTCCCTGTGTCCAAATTCCCCGACCTCCCCCACCTTTTTTTTTTAGATCCAGTCTCTGTTGCCCAGGCTGGAGTGCAATGGCACAATCTCAGCTCACTGCAACCTCCACCTCCCAGGTTCAAGCGATTCTTGTGCCTCAGCCTCCCAAGTAGCTGAAATTACAGTTGCATGCCACCACGCTAATTTTTGTATTTTTAGTAGAGACAGTTTTGTCATGTTGGCCAGGCGGGTCAAATTTCCCCTTTTAATAGACACCAATACTGGTTTAGAGCCCACCCCAATGACTGCATTTCAACACTGATTATCTTTATAGGGACGCTGTTTCCAAATCAGATCACATCTGAGATACTGGAGGTTAGGACTTCAACGTATCTTTTTCAGGGGACATAATTCAACTCATATCAGATATGTGTTCTCTAGCATTGTCTATAACCTTGAGCTCCACTGGTGACGTTCCTTCCCTCTTGTGGGGTATATCGACTGCTATTAACTGGATATTCAGAGTTTATGGGTCATGTTTCATCTGTAGCCTTCAGATCTGGTAAAAATTTGTCACCCTGGCACAGATTCTTTCTTCCAAGATGTGTTACTTTCTCAGTGGCCCATTTTACTGAGTTCCCCCACTCTTATTTTATAATTTTTAATTTTGGTTATATTTTAAAATATATTTTTTTATTACAATTTATAAAAATTATTTAAAATGTTTTTATATTTTATGTGCTTACTGTAACTACTCAGTGATATATAAAAGCAAAAATTAGCCATCTCTCCCTAGCCTCCTTCCATTTTTATCTTCTCCAATATTAAAGTCAACATTAACAGCCTGGTGTCTCTCCTGTATGTTTCTTCATGCTCAATCATGTGCAAATACCTCTTGTCATATTTTTGGTTGTTTATTTTTACAGAAAATGGTATTGTGTCATATTCATACTTCGCTTGCTTCCACATCAATAGAGGGAGAGTTATCTCTCTTTTTAATAGTTGCATAATATACTGGTATAGTATAGTTTTTTAGTCATTCACTTACTAACGGAAATTCAGATTGCCATTTTTCCATTTTGAGCTGTATGAAATGTTGAGAAGAGGTAGAACTCATCTTTTTTGTTTGCTTACTGTGCAACTTGAACAATATTATTTTTGAAGAAAAAAAACCCTGAAATGTCAGTTCTTAACAGTTACAGGAATATCTAGGATTTCTTAGAGCAATGAAAGAGGTCATTGCCACTTGGTTGCCTTATGCCTTCATAAAAATGACAGAGAGTTCCTGGGACCAAGGGGGAGCTTCCAAATGTGCTTTGGGAGCTTCTTTGAGCCTGTAATTTAATGATGTCTGAATTTCATGAATTTGGTGTTGCCATGTTCCTTTTGTGAGCCTGAAAGTAAGCCTTTATGTGTCACATACTACACATGTGGTTGCCAACTAGACTGGACAAGCAGGCCATTCAGGAAAAATAATTAGAACACAGCGAATAGAACCTGGATTTTAAAGCTAAGCTTAACTGAATGTTACTTGCCACTTTAGGGCAACTTCGGGGCTTAGTTTGTCTATAGAAATATCAGTAATAGGCTTCCAGATACTGTATTCCAGTCACTAGTTAGCATTACTCATATAAACTAGTTCTATTTTTGGAGCAAGCATAGGACAGATTCCTTAGCAATTCTTGATCAGTAGCCAGCTGGTATACTGCAGTGACCTGGGATAACCTGAGAATTCAACCACAGGAAATGGGTTTATAGGTTGATATATTTTAACTGATGAAACAGAAAATGGGGGAAGAGGGAGTATGCCTTACTTAGATATGGTACTGGCATGTTTTGTATTTTCTACTTTTTAAAAGATCATGATAAAAACAAACTTCAAATAGTATAGAAGGATATGAACTATCAAGTAAAGATCTAGAGTCCCATAATTCTAATTCCCATAAGTAGTTGATAACAACCACTTCCTATTTTATGATGTATTAAGTGGGCAAATGTATGTTGTAGAATATTATAGAGAGTATTATGCTACATATATTACATAATGAACTGTATGTAAACATTACATATATACTGTTTGTAAATATATGCATGTACATATACATATATAGGTACAAATAAATGGGCTTAAAAAATAAAGGAGTACAGAGTGTTCTGGAACTTTTCCTTTTCACTAAACAATATTACCTTTAACCCATTTCCACATCAGTACTTCTAGATCTACCCCATTCTTATCAATTTCTGCCTAGCAATCCTCTGCTGGGTTGTGTCATAATATTTGTTTTGCCAGTCCCCTACTAATGAGCACGTATGCAGTTCTCAGTGCTTTGCAATTCCAACCAATATTGCAGATAACATCCTTACACAACTATCTTTGTGCAGTCATGTGTATTACATTTTATATTGACAAATTCATTCATGATTTTTCTGACTTCAAGGATTTGGATCATGCTTTAATACTCCCCATATCAAAAAAATTTAAAGTTTTATATACTTTATTCTGACACTATTTTAGTTTAATTTTCTTACCCTTTAAGTCTTTAGGAGAATAACAAAGTAGGAATCCACCCTAACTTTTTCGCCCCAAAAGCCAGCCAGCTTTTGCACCATCTATCATTAATCTGTCATCTCCTTATCCCACTCCAGTTTTGAAGAGCTTCATTTACCACATTCAAACACCCATATATGACATGTAGAACTTTCTCTGAACTCTGTTTAGGGTTATTTTGTCTGTTTCTGGGTTAGTATTAAACTGTTTCAATTACTGTAGCTTTATAATACATGTTGATATTTGGCAGGGTTAGTTTTCCCATTCACTTATTTTTTCCTGACAGCTTTCCTGGTCTTTATCACGAATTTACTTTTCTGTATAAATCTGTGTATGATTTTGTGAAAAATTTCCCAAAATCTTGTTCGTATTTTGATTATGATTATATTAAATTTAATATGGGAAAGATTATATCTTTATTATACTGAGTCTTCTCACCCTAGAACAAAGCATGACCTTCTATTCAATTATTTTATGATTATCAGGGAGATTTGTTTTTCTTCATATAGAGCCTGGAAATTTCTCCCCAAGTATTCTACCTATTTTATTTTTATCCTAAATGGTTGCTGTTTTTTTCTCTTTGTCCTCTGTCAGGTTATTAGTTGGATAAAGGGAAACTATTAGTTTTAACATATTAATGTAGTAATCAATTTACCCAATTCTTAATCAGTTTTTTTAGTTGATGCTCTTGGAATTCCCAGATATACAGTCATATTATCTGCAAATAATGGTAATTGTTGCCCCTTCCTTTCCACAATGGAGATTTATTTTCCATGCTGATAAATTTTGTATGCTATTGCAGAACAAAGACAATGGTATCTTTTGCTTTCTAATTCACATAGACTAAGGATTTCAAACCGCAGGTTATAACCCATTTGTGGGTCATTAAAGCCTTCTAGTATATTATGACCAGAGTTTTTTAAAAATGAGGTAAAAGTAGAATAGAAAAATAACAGAGAATATTACATATAGTAAGGGTTATGAGTCTTAACTTTTAGTTTTATGTATGTGTGTGCATTTACTGGGTCATACGGTAAAAGTTCCTACTGTAAGTGGTAGTAAAAATATGTTTGAAATGTACTCATATAAGTGATTTTTTTTTTTGGAAGTTACAGATACTTTTCCCGATCTTCTGGAAGTTAGAGGATACTGTCTCCTCTCGGTTCCATCTCTCCTTGCTTCCTCCTGAGTAGTAGGGGGACTGAGTAGAATTATGTAAGCACTGTGATGGCTTTTCAGCCTTAGATAGAATGACAGTAGGTAGCCAAAGTCTGGGTTGGAATGCAATATCTTCAGCAGAATCTCCAGGAGTTAGACCAGAGCCAGCATGCTGAAAAGAGGCAGAAAGTGAAGAACTATTTGTTGAGTTCAGACAGTATAGTGAGTGAGTCTATTTGCATTACGTTTTTTTTTTTCTTTTTTTCTTTTTGAGACAGGGTCTCACTCTGTCACTCAGGCTGGAGCGCAGTAGCACAATCTCAGCTCATTGCAACCTCTGCCTCCCAGGTTCAAGCGATTCTCCAGCCTCAGCTGGGACTACAGGCGCATACCACCATGCCCTGATAATTTTTGTATTTTTGTAGAGACAGGGTTTCACCATGTTGCCCAGGCTGGTCTCAAACTCCTGAGCTCAAAGTGATGTGCCTACCTTGGCCTCTCAAAGTGCTAGAATTACAAGCATGAGTCACTGCACCCAGCCTTTTTGTTTGTTTGTTTGTTTGGAACTATTTACCAAACGAAGCACAGAGATTGCATATCCACAGCTTGATTTTGCAACTACCTTTCTGACCACTTGGGCAACTCAGTTTCTCAAGGAGGTAGAAATGGGTGAGATATAATCAGGGTGTAACCCCTTGAGAGTTATCACACCTGTCCCTTTGTGGACTGCCTACCAAACACAAAGGGATGTCCTAGGAGGCACAGGAATAAATGAGGCATGCTCCTTGCCTTCATGGGGCTGCTTTTGGTTCTGTTACATTAGAGTTATTCAGACACTTCTATTTAGTATTCAAGTATTTACAATTTAACACAAAATGTAGAAAGTGCTGTAAAAGGGAGCATCAAACTGGTCAAAAGCTCCTGTTTGTAAGTCGATAGTCATTCAGTAATAGAAAGGTGTTCTTTTAAAATTAGGCAATACATGGCTATCATTTGCTTTTATACTCTTTAATAGAAACAGATAGCTGTTCATACTTAGAGTTTAAAGCAGCCCGAGGAACCAGGTTCTCTGCCATGCCCTGAGCAGCCGGAGCTGATGGAGCTTCTCTCTGATGTGCAGCCCTTCACATGACCAAGTCTGCTGCTGCTTCTGCTGCTTCATACCCAGCTCCAGCTTGGGCTTACTCACAGCCCACTCCTGCCTCTCCATTCTGTGGCTTTCAGTTTCTGCTGCTGTCTGCCCAAAGATTTTCCTTTTTCTTATGTTTGACTCTCAAGAAAGAAGGAGTGAGGGGAAAAGCAGAAAGCAGAAATAAATCTGTTTGGTCAAGCTCACCGCTACTGTGCCAGAGCTTTTTATTTTCCAGCCCATCAGCTGCTCTTTGCAGTCTTGCTGTTCTCTTGCATTGTCTTCACTTGCACAACCCTGATTATATCCAACCCTCCGCCTACTCAGCACCTGCGTTGCCGCAGCTGGATAAGACTTGGGTGAAGCATACAATTGCGCTGACTCACCTGCAGTTCGTGATCATTGATCTTAAGTTACCCCTCACCAGTCCATTCACTGTCCTACTTTTCTAGACAACCAATTCATTCATACCTTCTTCTCTTTCCCCAAACTCCAGCACCTCTTCCCCCATCCTCACTCTCAGCTGATGACCTTGCTTCTTATTTTAATGAGAAGATGGGAGCAATCAGAATAGAGCCCACATAGGGTCTTTCCATCACATCTTCCCAGCGAGTGGCTCTGCCCATATTCTCTGCCTTCTCTCCTATAACTGCACGAGTGGCCCACATACCTATCTTAGCCCAGCCTCTCCCCTTGTGTGTTAGATTCATCTCCTTGTGTCTACTCAAGAGCATTGCTTTGGCAGTTTTCCCTACTCCTGCATCACCAATTTCCCCTCTCTCTACTGAATCATTCTCATCTGCAATACAAATATTCGTTTATTTCTCCCATGTTAGAAAATCCTCTGTGGATGTTTCTTTCTCCTTCTCCTATCCATTTCTGCCTTACATTTTCAGAAACATTTCCAAAAAAATTCCTAACTTTTTTGTGCCATAATGACCTTTAATGGTCTGGTGAAGCCATGGACTCCTTCTGAGAATAATGTTTTAAAGTGCTTAAAGTGAAACATAAGACTAAAAAAGAAATACAGGATAGTGGAATATACTGATCAAAATAACTTTCCAGTGTTGTGATATGGTAGCATGTTACAAATGAAGAAACTGAGGCTTAGAGAATTAGACACCCAAAGGCAAAGTTAGTAAGTAGCAGTCAAGGATTTAAATCAAGGTTTCTGATTCCAAAACCTGTCACTCTTCAGTATAAGAAGTTTCCTTCCATCGGACTACTTGCAGAGCAGAAGAGCACAGTCACATGAGACCTAGTGATGGGTACAGTAATTACTGTAAATTTTAAATAGTAACGAGCATGATGTTTTGAGATATTTGTAACAACTATAATGTAATATGAAAATATAGAAATAACAATTTCTATAGGCTACGAAGTAACAGATGCTGCTATTATATTATTAGTTGAAGAAAATGCTACATTAGGGAGGAGTCAAAATAAAGATGTAATTTTTTTTCCATCAAAATCCCTGAGCTCTCTGAATTCTATCCATAGATTCTCTGGGGACCCTCATTTAAGAGACTCTGCTTTTTATAGCAAAATTCCATTTCAGAGTTTTTCTATTCCCTGCCTTCTACTTCTCTTCACCCTTTATTGAGTCCACTCCGATCAGGCTTTTGCCCCCATAATCTAGTGAAACTGTTCTTATCAGGGTTGCCAATGACTTCCATATTTCTGTGGCCCATGATCTTGCTTGCCTTATGAGCAGTATTTGAGACAACGGATCATTCTTCTTTACTTTTCTTCACTTGTCTTCAAGGATACACACTCTCTTGGTTTTCCTCTGGCTTCTTTGGCAACTAGTTCTCAGATACCTATACTGATTTCTCATCTTCTGACTGCTAGATTTTGGAGACCCAGCACTCAATCCTTCAATGTCTTCTCTTTCTATCTATGTACATTCTTTTATTTATCTCATCCATCCTTGAGGCTTTAAATATCCAATGTATTCTAATGTTCCTCCCAAAATTATAACTTTGGCCCTAACCTATCTCCTGAATTCCAACTGCCTACTCAGTATCTCCATTTGGTTGCTTAATAGGCAAACAAATTAATCATGTCCAGATCTGGGTTCACCTGCTTTTCCTGTGGTCTTTCACATCCCAGCAAGTGGTATGTCGATTCTTCTAGTTGCTTGGGTCAAACACCTTGGACTCAGGTTTAACTCTCCTTCTCACATCCTGCATCCAATCCATCAGCAAGTCCTGTCAGTTCCGTCTTCACAGTATATTCTGAATGTTACCCTTCTCGACCACCTTGCTGTTGCCCCCTACACCAGCCTCTAAGCCCCCTCCCCTGGAATTTCACCCTAGCCTCCCCACCCCCTCCCTGCTCCTCTTTTCTATCCTTAAATTTGGATGTTTGCAAATCCTACAAACAAACTATCCACTCTGCTCCTTTGAATTCAGAAGAAATATGCACAGTTGCCAAACAAACTTGAAAACTCTTCCAGGTACCAGGGATTGCTAATGTACATGATTCCAAAATGATAGATGTTTTCCTATAAGTGACTTATGGAACTCATTCAGCAGCAAAAACATTAACTTGATAGGATTTTAAATGCAGCTCTGTAGGTTTGGTACCCATAGAAAGACAGTTTCAAAAGTATGGTACTTCAGCCTTAGGACCTTACTTTTAAAGGACGCTCAGAAATTGTTTCACGTGTTCAAATGAAATTGGGACATACATCCTCCAAATATAAAGGAATTATTTCTGATATGTGACTACCAAATAATACAAAATGTGTTAGCTAATAGCTGTATTCTTCTACTGCTTATTCTCTGTTATAAAATCAGAAAATAATAGAAATGCCTCAAGTAGCTTAGAGTGCAGGTAACTTTCCTTAACAATTAATTAAGTCATTTGTTCACTAACCACTGTTGAATGGCTTTTGTGTGCCAGGTACTCCACTGGGTGCTGGGGATACAAAGAAGAATAAAATCCAATGGATATTCTTAAAGAGATCACAGATAAGTGGGAGAGGCAGAGGAATAAACAACTAAGTACAATACAAATGTGATCCATATCATAATAGAGGTGATAAGAATGGAATTATCAGCTCTGTTTAAATAGGTCAGAAAGTTTCATCCAGAAGCATTGTGTGGGATTCCTTGAAAAAATGATAGAATCATTGTCACAATGTTTAAAGGGTACCTATCCTTGCCACACCTCAACTGTGTTACGAAAAGGAGTTGGCTTGGAATTCTAAAGGATGAAAAACAGATATCATATGTGTTATAAACACCTTGTGTTGAAAAAAGTAGAATCTGTTCTGAAACTTCCTAAAACTTTCTAAGGTAAATATATTCCAGACCTTCTCTTATTCATCCAGGGATTGAGAATGCTTCTTAGGGATTCCTAATATAAGTAATTCATCTCCATCATGTTACAACTTTTCTCTGTGGTGGTGTAATATATACATATTTTATGATGTAATTATATATATATATATACTACAGCAGCCATGATGGCACACACCTATAGTCCCAGCTTCTCAGTATGCAGAGGTAAGAAGATCCTTCCATATATTATTATATGTATATAATACAAATTATATAGTAGCAATATAAATTATATTGTATAGTAGTAATAGCTGCAATCTAAGAGATTTCACAATCAATTTTCTATAATCTACTTTAAGAGATTTCAGAATACACTTTGGGAGGCCGAGGCAGGCAGATCACAAGGTCAGGAGATCAAGACCATCCTGGCTAACACGGTGAAACTCCGTCTCTACTAAAAATACAAATAATTAGCCGGGCTTGGTAGTGGGCACCTGTAGTCCCAGCTACTCGGGAGACTGAGGCAGGAGAATGGCGTGAACCCAGGAGGTGGAGCTTGCAGTGAGCCAAGATCGTGCCACTGCATTCCAGCCTGGGCGACAGAGCGAGACTCTGTCTCAAAAAAAAAAAAAAAAAAAAGAGATTTCAGAATAGATTACACACACGTATGTATGTATGCATGTATGTATGCATGTATCTGTGTATGTATATAATGTATCATAGAGTCACATTTAAAAACCAGTCCCTCTGAATGGAGATGAGATGGAAACTCATGGAGAATTACTAGAAATTACCGAATTATACTGCCTGAGTATGTGAAAGTATTACCTTGCTTTAATTTTACTTTACTTAGTGTTGGGTCCATGAAATCAGTGAACAATTTCCCAGTCTTCCACATTTTACTTGTGAGGAAACCAATCAATTTTTTAGAGGTGAGGAACTTTCCTAGGGTTACCCAGCCAATCTGCAAGGGGGTTAGGAATAGAATCCAGTTTCCTTAGTCTTATGGTTCTTCTTCTATAAGTTGCCATAGTCTTAGGGTTCTTCTTCCATTTTGTAAATGAGCTTTTATTGGCTGATGCTTAGCAAAAACGTTTCCCATTAGAATTCTGTAGGCCAGTCTGAAATTATCTGGCCAAGACTGATATTTTGTACTTGAAGAATGGAATGTCAGCTAGATGCCATCCAGGCCTCCAACCAGGCTTCCTCCGGCTCCCTGCACCTAGTTGCTACAACAGCAAGTCATGTGCTTAGCAAGGGGCTACACGGGGTCATGGGCCTGCTGCCAAGACTGGGGAGCAAAGCACAGAAGTTCAGGTCTAGACAGCAATATGTTGAAAGCCAAGCTAGCAGGTGAGAGATCCAGTACATAAATAAAGATGAAGATGAGATGGCAGAGTCTTTAAGGACAGCCTGCGCTATGGAATTGAAAGGGCAAATGAGGTGAGGTCTAAAAGCAAAGTAGTGGAGTCCTCTGGAGTTTAGGTGTTGGAGCCAGTTTCAGAATAGAAGCAATAGCTAGGAGGAGGAGCCACCACATAGCCTGGAGGCTAACTCTGACCTGCAGTTGCTTTTGTTTGGTTGAGCATAGTTGTTATTATTTCTTAAAATAATGCGTACCTGAATACTTTGATGTGCTCTCCGTTTCACCATGGTTCCACCTGTTGTCTCACACCCATTCAGACAGGTCCGCAATGAGCCCAGCCTTGCTGTTTCTTCAGAGTTCTGAGTATTGCACAGCTGGGCAGGGAGTGAGCACAGTTCCTTCAGACAAGCTGGCAATCCTCATAGACTCACAAATATGAATGTGGAGAGATTCCAACTTGAGGTTCTTTTGCAGTAGGCAAAATCAACAAACCCTCGGTATTGACTACATTTGATCTTTTAGGAATCAACTCAATGTTTTATGAAACTGACTTGAAAAATTCAAAAGGTCTAAAAAATAATAGAATGAAAACAGGATTCGTGAGTTTTACCAGCTGCTGGAGTCCACAGACTACAACTGTCTTGGTAAATATCTTTTGGAAAGTTCTGATTGTCAGAAAACTCCAGACTAT
Organism: Hylobates moloch; assembly: GCF_009828535.3. Taxonomy (NCBI): domain Eukaryota; kingdom Metazoa; phylum Chordata; class Mammalia; order Primates; family Hylobatidae; genus Hylobates; species Hylobates moloch. Next base: position 90,820,535 of record NW_026652276.1, read on the forward strand.
ACATGCCAAAGATCTGATACTGGAAATGTCATGAATCATATAAGCCCCTGCCTCACACAGGGCAAATTTCATCTAAACTCCTCATGCTGGGCAGAACAATGGCTGCCCAAAGATGTCCACATACTAATCCCTGGAATCTGTGAATATGTTGGGTTTCATGAGAAAAGGGAGTTAAAGTTGCTTATTAACTGGGTATCATAGTTCACGCTTTTAATCCCAGCACTTTGGGAGGTGGAGCCAGCAGGATTGCTTGAGGCCAGGAGTTCGAGACCAGCCTGGGCAACACAGCAAGACTCCATCCCTACAAAAAATTATAAAATTAACCAGCCATGTCAGCACACATCTGTAGTCCCAGCTACTCAGGATGCAGAGGTGAGAAGATCCCTTGAGCCCAGGAGGATGAGGCTGCAGTGAGCTATGATCATGTCATTGACTCCAACCTGGGCAATAGAGGGAGACCTCCATCTCAAAAATAAAATAAATAAAAGGTAAAGTTACTTATCAGCTGACCTTGAGATGGGAAGATTGTACAGGATTATCCCAGTGAGTCTTATGTAATCACTTGGGTTCTTGTGAGTGGAAGAGGGAGGCAGAAGAGAGAGAACAAGAGAGATGGCATTGTGAGGATGACTCAGTCTGACATTACTTTTTTGAATATTGTATTAGTCCATTCTCACACTGCTATAAAGAACTACCTGAGACTGGGTAGTTTATGAAGAAAAGAGGTTTGACTCACAGTTCTGAAGGCCGTACAGGAAGCATGGCTGGGAGGCCTCAGGAAACTTAGAATCATGGCGGAAGGTGAAGGGGAAGGGGAGGCAGGCACATCTTAACCATGGCGGAGCAGGAGAGAGAGAGAAAAGGGCGAAGTGCCACACACTTTTAAACAACCAGATCTCGTGAGAACTTACTGTCACGAGAACAGCAAGGGAAAAATCAGCCCCATAATCCAATCACCCTCCACCAGAACCCTCCCCCAACACTGGGAATAATAATTCAACGTGAAATTTGGGTAGGGAAACAGAGCCAAACCATATCAAATATGGAGGAAGGGGCCTGTGAGCCAAGGGAGGTGGCTGGCTTTAGAAGCTGGAAAAGGCCAGGAAACAGATCCTCCCTTAGAGCCCTCCAGAAGGAACACAGTCCTGCTGACACCTTGGTTTTAGGCCAGTGAGATCCATTTTGGACTTCTGACATCCAGAACTACAAAATATTAAACTTGTGTTGGCTTAAGCCATTAAGTTTGTGGTCATTCTTACAGCAGCAATAGGTAAGTAATAAACTCTTAGATGAAGAAAGGTCAGTGAGGCATGACTAGATTAGTATGGCTCATCTGCTATCGTTCATGTTGTTTTAAACCAAGATTCACCATTTGATATTCATTATTTGGCATTTGCAGCTGTCATCATTTTTTAGATGATGAAACTATGGCTTGTTTTCATGGGATAATGTTTGTGAAGCTCTCAAATTCCTAAACCAATCAAGTAAGGTGTTTTTTTTTTTGACTTATTTATTTATTTATTTATTTATTTATTTTTGAGATAGAGTCTTGCTCTGTCGCTCAGGCTGGAGTGCAGTGGCACGATCTTGGCTCACTGCAAGCTCCGCCTCCCAGGTTCATGCCATTCTCCTGCATCAGCCTCCCGAGTAGCTGGGAATATAGGTGCCCACCACCATGCCCAGCTAATTTCTTTTTGTATTTTTAGTAGAGACGGGGTTTCACTGTGTTAGCCAGTATGGTCTCGATCTCCTGACCTCGTGATCCGTCCGCCTCAGCCTCCCAAAGTGCTAGGATTACAGGCGTGAGTCACCGTGCCCGGCCTCAAGTAAGTTTTAAGATGGCAAAAGCTAAGGATTCTAAGGCAGCTCTCAAAATCCTGAAGATGCATTATAACCTTGCCACTTAGCACTGTCTTACTTGTCAATTATAGAAATTGTTCTATTTTATTACAATAGAAATAGAAATTGTTCTATTTCTATTTACAAAGGAAAAACACATTCTGACCCCTAATAATTTCTAAATTGGTGTGACACTTATTGGGTTGCCATAATAGGATTAACAAACATATAGGAGGAGCTAATTGCAAGGCATTTAACTTGGAAATCACAACCATTGCCAAATGGCTTTATAGCTGGCTTTTGTGGTTGTCATGGACAGGAAGAAAAATGAGCTATTTAGGAATTGAGTCTTGTCTGAACTTTCCAAGATATATTCTAGTTTTTGTGTGAGGAAATAATTCAGGTTTTTTGTTGTTGTTTGTTTGTTTTCCAAACTTGCACTTAAGTCATACCTCTTTTAAGGTGGATCTGGTCTTAATGATTTCTTTTGACATGGCTAGAACCTGGTTATTAAAAGTGTACATGGAGGAATGATGTACAAATTAAGGGGGGCGTCAAGGTGGGAGGGGGGAAAAAAGGGAGAGGTGAACAGGGCTGGGAGTATGGTGAGGCAGTGAGGAACCTAAGTAGACATTTGAGGAGGCACTCTCTCTCTGGGCTATCACAAGCCACCCCTGTACTTGCAGGACCCTGAGGGGGAGTGCCCCCTTAAGAGTGAGGTAGGAGTGCCGTCTTACATTTTGCATCTTAGACCTCTCTTGCCTCAATCTCACCCTGGAGGTGACAGCATGGCTGGTGATGGCTGTAATGAGGGATATAAGCCTGCCTGTAGCTTGGGAAGCATGTTTTGTCCTCAGAATCCTCATACAGGCTGGGCACGGTGGCTCACATCTCTAATCCCAACACTTTGGGAGGCCAAGGCAGGAGGATCACTTGAGCCCAGGAGTGTGAGGCTGCAGTGAGCTATGATTGTGCCACAGTACTCCAGCCTGGATGAATGAGTGAGACCTTGTCTCACTCAAAGAAAAGAAAAGAAAAGTAAAAAGAGAAGAGAAGACAATCCTCATGCATTTCAGACCATCCCTCTTTGGCAAAACCTGGACCGTTAGAGAGAATTCCCAGAAGGCCTAACTTAGTATGGCCCCAGATCAGTGTAGAACTGAACATGATCTCTCCTTTGAAAGAACCCTCCTGAGGCTACCCTGGTCAAGGTTCAAGGCTCACCCCTAAAGAGAACTTGCCCCTGTGGTTGGCTCTAGGCGAAATCACACCTTCCATGTATTACAGAACTTCAGAGAACAGGGATTCATTCAGCCCTCCTACATACCTTTTGATTTGGGAAGTCTTTCAGTGAATGATTATCCAAATTTGTACTATACAAATGGAAACATTTAAAATTTTATAAAATCTGTATGAAGTCGGAATGTTGATATGGTGAACATGATATTTGCATCTCTGGACGTGCTGCCTTTGTCAGTTCTGCCTATGTGCGAGTGGTTGCTTGCATGCAGTGCTAATGCTACACAATGCAGATATAATATAGGTTTGATTTGGAGGAGAATTCATAAGCAGCCATGTAGCAGTGCGCACACAATCCCTTGAACTCTCAACCTGCATCCTAGGCTAGGCATGGATATCTGTATGCACCATAGCCACAGCTCTGGTAGATAATGCTCTACTATTTATAGGATCAATAGGCAGGGAGCATCTATGTGCTTGTGTAACAGTGGAGGCTCTCTGATCAGGGAAGCGCCCTTATTGGAGAAGGAAAGCCCCTGGAGCCCAGTGGTTGGTATCAGCCTATTTTTTTGTTCATTTGTTTAGCTGAGCCAGCTTTCTGCTAAGCTAGCAAAAGAGGGAAGGAAATGAGTCTCTGGAGCCACCCAGATTTGTCTCTTGCTAACCACAGGTTAACTGTTCTCTTTACCTGATTGTAAGCAATTTGGGGGGAAAGACAAAATTGTATAGATCTTTGCAACTCCCATGGTGTCCTACCTGTAGTTGAATGCTTAGTACGTACTTGTTGACTGAGCAAATGATATAATAGACTTTAATCAATGCTGAATGTACTGTAATAAAAAATAAATATTAATATATGCTTTGTGGCAACTTGAAAGCATGGGCAATGCCTTCATAATGGCCAACTACATATTTTGGCAGATAACAAACCAGTACATATGGTTGAGGGTGGCTGTTGTATCTTAATGTGGAACTCAGTAGCACCCTTTTTCCCCCCAGCCCTTTTCACTTTTGTTTCAAAACATTTGTTTCTGCCATATTGAGAGGGGGAGTTAAGATAAAAGACCTCCTTTAGTTGTCAGTGCATGGGGTTTCCAGCCAACTTTCTCCTTAATGCCTTTCTAGTAGTGCATAGCCAAAGCATATGGAGGGGAGAAGTTTAGGGGTAAACTACAGTGTTCATTTCAGAAATGTTCTTTTTTTTTTTTTTGAGATGGTGTCTCACTTTGTCGCCTAGGCTGGAGTGCAGTGATGTGATCTCAGCTCACTGCACTTCCACCTCCTGGGTTCAAGCGATTCTCCTGCCTCAGCCTCCCAAGTAGTTGGGATTACAGGCACCTGCCACCATGCCTTGCTAATTTTGTATTTTTAGTAGAGATGGGGTTTCACCATGTTGGCCAGGCTGGTCTTGAACTCCTGACCTCAGGTGATCCACCTGCCTCAGCCTCCCAAAGTGCTGAGATTACAGGCATGAGCCACTGCACCTGGCCAGAAATCTTCTTGTGTATGTCTGGTATTCATCATCATCCTCACTGTAGCAAATATATTTTTGAACATTTACTGGGTCTGCCCTGTGCTGAGCTCTTTATGTGGATTGCCTTACTTAGTCCACAATCCTGTGTGGCAGTACGCTTTATTAACCCACATGTCTAGACCCGAGCTCACCTCGGGAAGAGTCCTTCCAGGTGTTTGTTTTATATTCCTTATACTCCAGAACCTGTCTTATATAGGGATTATACTGAGAGCCAAACAGGTTTTGCTTGAGTTTTCCCAGTGCCTTCCAAATTGGCAGTCATCTTTTCGTCCATTATGATTTCATTCTTTCATAGCAGGGATATGATATTCAAGGGGCATATGACCCAAACTCAGCTTATACATATTGTTTAACATGGTATTAATACCCCCACATCCTAGCTGCCTTCTTATTGAAGCATTTGTTTTAAAGCAAAGCTATATTTGTTTGGTTGGTAAATAGGTTCTTGTTAATGAGAAAAACACAAACATGTTTCTAAATATATCCATTTAATTTTGAAAAAGCAAACCGCATATTAAGGAGACCTAGTGGTTTTATACCAGAGTGTCTGAACTTTGGCACCACTGACATTTCCGACCAGATAATGATTGGTCGGGGAGACCTGTCCTGTGCATTGTAGGATGTTTCGTACCATTCCTGGCTTCTGCCCACCAGATGTCAGTACCAACTCCTCCTCCCAATTGTGAGAATGAAAAATGTCTCTGGACATTGTGAAATCTCCCTTGGGGGAACAAAATTGCCTCCAGCTGGGAACCACTGTTCTAAACACGTAGTTTAAAAAGCTTTGCTTTGCACCAGAATAGTAGTCTGATGTTTCCTCTTGTGGCTCTGCAGTCAGGTATTGTACGTAGTTTCAATATTTTGGCTTTCTGTGCGGGTGATCATTAAGTACTTCACAGTCCTTATATCAATATAAATATGCATAATTCCTTCCCTTCAACAATTTGTAATCAAGATAAGATTTAACATTTTTTAGTCGACTATTTTAAAACTGGTGATACTTTATTCCACTATAAGACATTCTCTTTTTTTTTCATAAATGGAAACCTTTTAAAATAGGCATGAATAATTTTATGCCTCAAGCACTTTCATTCTTCCAAGTGTTTACGTAAATACAGAGTAAACTGGTTCAATTTATATCTTTTTTGATATCTCATGTATTTATTTGTTTTCTCTATAACAGAGAGAGGGGTTTTATCAGGAAATCACACAGAAGAGGACCATAAGTCTCTAATTTTATGCTTAAAAAAGGAGATAAGAGAATATAATCATTTAAAGAGGCCTGAAAAACCTTAAGAAAGGATCCAGGAATGGGGTGGGGCCAAGATAGCTGACTAGAAGCAGCGGCTTTTGGAGGCTCCCATGGAAAAAACCCATAATAAGCATGTGAATCCTTCACTGGCAACCAGGTATCCAGGTTCTCTCATCAAAGTTGACTAGAGGGCTGGCCTGACCCACGGAGAGAAGGAAGAACAGTGTGTGGTACCGCAGCCCAGCTGAGAGCCACATGGGGCAGGGGAACCCCCTCCCCCCAGCCAAGGGAGGTGGTGGGTGAGCGCACTATCCCCCCAGAGAAAACTGTGCTTTTCCACTCACGAACCCAAGCCACCCACCAGGGCCTAGCGTCCCAACCCCAGAATGTGAACGTTCTTTTTTTTTTTTGAGATGGAGCTTCGCTCTTGTTGCCCAAGCTGGAGTGCTATGGTGCAATCTCAGCTCACTGCAACCTCTGCCTCCCAGGTTCAAACGATTCTCCTGCCTCAGTTTCCTGAGTAGCTGGGATTACAGGCACCTGTCACCATGCCCAGCTAATTTTTTTGTATTTTTTAGTAGAGATGGGGTTTCACTATGTTGGCCAGGCTGGTCTCGAACTCCTGACCTCAGGTGATCCACCCGCCTCGGCCTCCCAAAGTGCTGGGATTATAGGCATCAGCCACCGCGCCCGGCCACGTGCACACTCTTACAGCCTCTCAGCTGGAGTCAGCTTAAGCCTACGGAACCCCTGCAGGGGAGGGGCAGCCAGCACCGGCTGTGGCTGCCTGCTGTCTAAGCTGTTTGAGCTCCTTGCGGGAGGGACAGCAGCCTGCATTGGGATTAACACTGCCTAACACGCTGAGCTCCCTGGGCAGAGGAAGGGCAGCACCCATTTCTATACCTCCAGGCTGTACTTTTTCCCTGCTGGAGCCAGGGAGGCTGGACAGCTTGGTCCCAAGACTTGTCACCACAGCCCAACAGACCGGCTGTGTTAGTTTGTGGCCAGTGTCCCTTCAGGCCTGACCCTGACCCATCCTTACTCATTGGGTGAGGCTTCCCTGCAGGAACTCCAATAACTTCAGCCAGAGGCTTAGGGACAGAATCCGGATCTCCCTGGGCCTGAGCCCCTAGGGGTGTGGCCACAGTTTCTGTGGACCAGCAGACTTAGCCTCTCCTCTTGGTAGTTCTGAGGAATCTGGGTAGCCCAGATGAGTGGGTTTCCCCCAGCAAAGCACACCCCCTCCACCAAGGGACAAAGTGCTTTGTTAAATGGGTCCTGCTCCCCAAGCCACTCAACTGGGTGAGACCCTCCAACAGGTTGTCAGACACCCTATACAGGAGGGATCCCGCTGGCATCAGGTTGGTGCCTCTTGAGGTCAGAGGTCCCAGAAGAAGGACCAGGCATCCATCTTTGCTATTCTCCAGCCTCCTTGAGTGACATCTCCAGGCACCGGAGTGAATCCGATGAATACGGCCTGAAGTGAGCCCCCGCAACTGCAGCAGCCCTGCAGAAGAGGGACCTGACTATTGAAAGAAAAACAAGCAGCCACAACAACGCATCATCAACAACAACAAAAGGCCCCCACAAAAAACCCATCCAAGGGTCAGCAGCCTCAAAGACTGAAACTAGACAAACTCACAAAGATGAGAAAGAATCAATGAAAAATGCTGAAAACCCAAAAGGCAAGAGTGCCTCTTCTCTTCCAAATGATCGCACCATCTCTTTATCAAGGGCACAGAACCGGACAGAGGGTCAGATAGATGAATTGACAGAAGTAGGCTTCAGAAGATGGGTAATAAAAAACTACACTGAGCTAAAGGAGCATGTTCTAACCCAATGCAAAGAAGCTAAGAACCTTGATAAAAGATAAGAGGAACTGCTAACTAGGATAACCAGTTTAGAGGAACATAAATTACCTGATGGAGCTGAAAAACACAGCACGAGAACTTGGTGAAACATACACAAGTATCAACAGCTGAATTGACCAAGTGGAAAAAAGGATATCAGAATTTGAAGACCACCTTACTGAAATAAGACATGCAGACAAGAATAGAAAGAATGAAAAGGAATGAACAAAGCCTCCAAGAAATATGGGAATTCATAAAACGACCAAACCTGCGATTGCTTGGGATACCAGAAGGAGATGGAGAGAATGGAAACAAGCTGGAAAACACTCTTTGGCATATTATCCAGGAGAACTTCCCCAACCTAGCAAGACAGGCCAACCTGCAAATTCAGGAAATACAGAGAACACCATTAAGATACTCCACGATAAGATCAACCCCAAGACACATAATCATCAGATTCTCCAAAGTTGAAATGAAGGAAAAACTGTTAAGGGGAGCCAGAGAGTAAGGCCAGGTCACCTGCAAAGGGAAGCCCATCAGACTAACATGGATCTCTCAGCAGAAACTCTACAAGCCAGAAGAGACTGGGGGCCAATATTCAATATTCTCTTTTTTTTTTTTTTTCTGAGATGGAGTCTTGCTGTGTCGCCCAGGCTGGAGTGCAGTGGCATGATCTCGGCTCACTGCAAGCTCCGCCTCCTGGGTTCATGCCATTCACCTGCATCAGCCTCCCGAGTAGCTGGGACTACAGGTACCCACCACTACCCCCGGCGAATTTTTTGTATTTTTTAGTAGAGATGGGTTTTTACCATGTCAGCCAGGATGGTCTCGATCTCCTAACCTCATGATCCACCCTCCTTGGCCTCCCAAAGTGCTGGGATTACAGGCGTGAGCCACCATGCCCAGCGCAACCCAGAATTTCATATCCAGCCAAACTAAGCTTCATAAGCGAAGCAGAAATAAAATCCTTTTCAGACAAGCAAATGCTGAGGGATTTTGTTACCCCCAGGCCTGCCCTGTAAGAGTTCCTGAAAGAAGCACTAAATATGGAAAGGAAAAACCAGTACCAGGCACTGCAAAAACACACCAAAATATAAAGACCAATGACATTATGAAGAAACTGCATCAACTATTGTGCAAAATAACCAAATAGATCATGATGACAGGATCAGATTCACACATAGCAATACTAACCTTAAATGTAAATGGGTTAATGCCCCAATTAAAAGACACAGTCTGGCAAATTGTATAGAGTCAAGACCCATTGGTGTGCTGTATTCAGGAGATCCATCTTACATGCAAAGACATGTAAAGCTCAAAATAAAAGGATGAAGAAAAATTTACCAATCAAATGGAAAGCAAAAAAAAAAAAAAAAGCAGGGGTTGCAATTCTAGTCTCTGACAAAACAGACTTTAAACCAACAAAGATCAGAAAAGACAAAGAAGGGCACTACATAATGGTAAAGGCAACAATTCAACAAGAAGAGCTAACTATTCTAAATATATATGCACCCAGTACAGGAGCACCCAGATTCATAACACAAGTTCTTAGAGACCTACAAAGAGGCTTAGACTCCCACACAATAATAGTGGGAGACTTTAACACCCCACTGTCAGTATTAGACAGATCAATGAGACAGAAAATTAACAAGGATATTCAGGACTTGAACTCAGCTCTGGATCAAGTGGACCTAGTAGACTTCTACAGAACTCTCTATCCCAAATCAACAGAATATATATTCTCCTCAGTGCCACCTGGCACTTATTCTAAAATTGACCACATAATTGGAAGTAAAACACTTCAGCAAATGCAAAAGAACTGAAATCATAAGAAACAGTCTCTCAGACCACAGTGCAATCAAATTAGAACTCAGGATTAAGAAACTCACTCAAACCACACAATTACATGGAAATTGAGCAACCTGCTCCTGAATGACTCCTGGGTAAATAATGAAATTAAGGCAGAAATCAAGAAGTTCTTTGAAACCAGTGAGAACAAAGAGACAACATACCAGAATCTCTGGGACACAGCTAAAGCAGTGTTAAGAGGGAAATGTATAGCACTAAATGCCCACATCAGAAAGCTAGAAAGATCTCACATCAACACCCTAACATCACAATTAAAAGAGCTAGAGAGGCAAGAGCAAGCTAATCCAAAAGTTAGTAGAAGACAAGAAATAACTAAGATCAGAGAAGAGCTGAAGGAGATAGAGGCACAAAAAACCCTCCAAAAAAATCACCAAATCCAGGATCTGGTTTTTTGAAAAAATTCACAAATTGATTGCTAGCTAGACTAATAAAGAAGAAGAGAGAGAAGAACCAAATAGACACAATAAAAATTGACAAAGGGGATATCCCCACTGACCCCAAGAAATACAAATTACCATCAGAGAATACTATAAACACATCTACGCAAATAAACTAGAAAATCTAGAAGAAATGGATGAATTCCTGGACGCATACACTCTACCAAGATTAAACCAGGAAGTGGTCAAATCCCTGAATAGACCAATAACAAGCTCTGAAATTGGGTAATTAATAGCCTACCAAAAAAGCCCAGGACCAGACGGATTCACAGCTGAATTCTACTAGAAATACAAGCGGGAGCTGGTACCACTTCTTCTGAAACTATTCCAAACAGTTGAAAAAGCGGGACTCTTCCCTAACTCATTTTATGAAGCCAGCATTATCCTGATACCAAAACCAGGAAGAGGTCTAACAAAAAAAGAAAACTTCAGGCCAATATCCCTGATGAACATCAATGCGAAAATCCTCAATAAAATACTGGCAAACCGAATCCAGCAGCACATCAAAAAACTTATCCACCATGATCAAGACAGCTTCATCCCTGGGATGAAAGGCTGGTTCAACATACACAAGTCATTGATAGAACACATCTCAAAATAATAAGAGCTATTTATAACAAACCCGCAGCCAATATCACACTGAATGAACAAAAGCTGGAAGTATTCCCTTTGAAAACTGGTACAAGACAAGGTTTCCCCCTCTTACCACTCTTATTCAACATAGTATTTGAAGTTCTGGCCAAGGCAATCAAGCAAGAGAAAGAAAGAAAGGGTATTCAAATAGGAAGAGGGGAAGTCAAGTTGTGTCTGTTCACAGACGGCATGATTTAATATGTAGAAAGCCCCATCACCTCAGTCCCAAAACTCCTTGAACTGATAAGCAACTTCAGCAAAGTCTCAGGACACAAAATCAATGTGCAAAAATCACAAGCATTCCTTTACACCAACAGTAGGCAAGCAGAGAGCCAAATCATGAATGAACTCCCATTCACAATCGCTGAAAAGAGAATAAAATACCTAGGACTACAGCTGACAAGGGATGTGAAGAATCTCTTCAAGGAGAACAACAAACTACTGCTTAAGGAAATAAGACAGAACACAAACAAATGGAAAAAAATTCCACCCTCATGGATAGGAAGAATCAATATTGTGAAAATGGCCATACTGTCCAAAGTAATTTATAGATTCAATGCTAGTCCCATCAAACTACCACTGACAGTCATCATAGAATTAGAAAAAATCTATTTAAAATTTCATATGGAATCAAAGAAGACCCCGTATAGCCAAGACAATCTTAAGCAAAAAGAACAAAGCTGGAGGCATCATGCTACCTGACTTCAAACTATACTACAAGGCTACAGTAACCAAAACAGCATGGTACTGATACCAAAACAGACACATAGACTAATGGAACAAGAACCTCAGAAATAACACCATACATCTACAACCATCTGATCTTCAACAAACCTGACAAAAACAAGCAATGGGGAAAGGATCTCCTATTCAGTAAGTGGTGCTGGGAAAACTAGCTAGCCATATGCAGAAAACTGACACTGGACCCCTTCCTTATGCCTTGCACAAAAATTAACTCAAGATGGATTAAAGACTGAAATGCAAAACCCAAAACCATAAAAACCCTAGAAGAAAACCTAGGCAATTCCATTCAGGACATAGGCATAGGTAATTAAAGAGCTTCTGTACAGCAAAAGAAACTATCATCAGAGTGAACAGGCAACCTACAGAATGGGAGAAAATTGTTGCAATCTACACATCTGACAAAGGTCTAATTCCAGAATTTACAAGGAATTTAAACGTATTTACAAGAAAAAACCCCATGAAAAAGCGGGCAAAGGATATGAACAGACACTTCTCAAAAGGACATTTATGCAGCCAACAAACATATGAAAAAAAAAACACAACATCACTGATCATCAGAGAGATGCAAATCAAAACCACAGTGAGACGCCATCTCAGGCCAGTCAGAATGGCGATTATTAAAAAGTCAGGAAACAATAGATGCTGGCGAGGCTGTGGAGAAATAGGAATGCTTTTACACTGTTGGTGGGAATGTAAATTAGTTCAACCATTGTGGAAGACAGTATGGCAATTCCTCAAGGATCTAGAACCAGAAATACCATTTGATATACCCCCCCAAAATAAATAAATCATTCTATTATAAAGACACATGCACATGTATGTTTATTGTAGCACTATTTACAATAGCAAAGACATGGAACCAACCCAAATGCCCATCAATCATAGACTGGATAAAGAAAATGTGGTACATATCCACCATGGAATACTATGCAGCCTTAAAAAGGAATGAGATCATATCCTTTGCAGGGACATGGATGAAGCTAGAAGCCACCATCCTCAGCAAACTAACACAAGAACAGAATACCAAACACCACATGTTTTCACTCACAAGTGGGAGTTGAACATTGAGAACACATGGACGCAGAAGGGGGAATGGGAACAACACCCACAGGGCCTGCTGGGGGTTGGGGAGTGAGGGGAGGGAACTTAGAGGGTGGGTCAGTAGGTGCAGCAAACCGCCATGGCACACGTATACCTGTGTAACAAACCTGCATGATCTGCACTTGTATCCCGTTTTTTTTTTTGTTTTTTTGTTTTTTTCCTCCCTGAGATAGAGTCTCGCTGTGTCGCCCAGGCTGGAGTGCAGTGGCATGATCTCGGCTCACTGCAACTTCCACCTCCCAAGTTCAAGCAATTCTCCCTGCCTCAGCCTCCCGAGTAACTGGGATTACAGGTGCCCGCCACCATGCCCGGCTGATTTTTTTTTGTATTTTTAATAGAGACAGGGTTTTACCACATTGGCCAGGCTGGTCTTGAACTCCTGACCTCAGGTCATCCGCCTGCCCTTGGCCTCCCAAAGTGCTGGGAATACAGGCGTGAGCCACTGTGCCCAGCCCCCCCCTTTTTTAGAAGAAATTTTATATACATATGTATATATATATAAAGGATCCAGGGATAATAGTCAATGGTAAAAACTTACCTAAAGTTTTTTTTTCTTTCTAAATTTATCCAATTAATATTTTTCAAGCATAACACCTGTTCCCTTTCTTAAAAAAAAAAAAATCTTAAATCCTTTGTCACCTTTGCACCTCAAAGAAAATGGGGAAATATCTAAAATACCAGCTTACTTCCATTTAAATATGCCCCCGAATGAAGGGAATTTGAGAAAACACTTAGGGCATGGGATTTTATAACCTGCTTCAGAAACCTAGTCCTGTGCCTGATAACCTTTACTGTCTTGGTCAGAAAATGTATTCCTATGTCTGACTTAAATCTCTCAGGCTGCAGTAAGGCATGTTTTCTTTCACTGTGCCCTCACTGCAGAATGGCTGTCTCCCAGCCCTGGAGTTGGAGCCTTTCAAATTCTTAAAGCGTGTTATCTAAAGTCTTCCCTTGGCTTTTTATCTACAGATGAGTTGGTCCAGATTTTTTGCCATGACTTTCATAACTCTTTCATCATCTGCAACTTCCCCCATGCTTCCTTCAGGATCTTCTTCACTTTTCTTTGAGTGCAGATTTCTAAAACCAGGCAGGGTTGACAATGCAAGGAAGGTATCTTAGCTAAGGGCCTACATTCACAGTGCCTGTTCAGGTACCCTGATTGGCCTTAAGTGACTATTCTAACTGGAATAAAATCCTCTCTTTATCATCAAGCAAAATGCTCAGCTTTTCTTTGCCTTCAAAATAGTGTCTGCATGGTGTCTGCTTTCAATCTTTCCAAAGTGCTTAGTTTACCACCTCTCCCTAAATATACCACTCTCTATCTTATAAGGCCAGGGAACACAGAAATTAGCAGCAAATGATCTCCTGATTTTCTGTTTTTAATGCCTGTGCACCTTAACAGGTTCTTTGGCTGCAATCAGACTCCCTCCTGGCGTCTTTGTTCCTTTTCCCTGGGCCCTGCCTCTCTGACTGGGCTTTGACAGCAGCAGAGACTCTTTCCATCCTCATGGTCTCCTCCTGCAGCTCTTTTTTTCTAACCCCTGGCAACAAGCTAGGCTTCAGGACAAAAGCCTCTTGGAGAATATTTGAGAACTTTCAGTCCACCTGTGACCCTTTTGAAACACCAACTAAGGATGATTTCTATTGCTGGTTGTTATCTTTGCAATGATCTCTACTCTACCTCAGTTTCTTTTCTTTAGAAACTGTGTGCTGACCTGATTGAAATATTCTCAGCCCACATGAGGGAACAGCTATGACAGCCAGTGAAGAGGACTTTCCTTGCTGTGCTCTTCCTGGCTGAGACCAGGAAAGGAGGGCCGGCCCATCCATCACATGTCAGAGGAAGAAAACGGGAAGAATGTCCGAGATGTTTAGTCACTTTTTGAAGCCGTTTTTCTTATTCAAAATCAAGTCAATATTTGATTTTAAAAATCACACACTAAATACAATATGGTATTCTGAATTGCAATGCTCCGGGAACAGAAAAAGGACATTAGTAGAAAACCAGTGAAATCTGATAAAGACTGGCATTTTATTAATAATAATGTGCCAATGTTACTTTCTTATTTATGACAAATGCACCTTGGTTATGTAAGGTGTTAACATTAGGGGAAACTGGGTGAAGGGTATATGGGAACTCTCTGTACTATCTTTGCAACTTTTCTGTAAATCTAAAATTATTCCAAAATAAGTTTGTTTTAAAAGATAGCCTATATTTTTTCTTTCCAGTAATTTGGGTTATTCACCTCTATTTCTTTACTGGTTAGTATATTAAGGACCTGATTCAGGAAAAAATATGAACATAAACTAAAGCTTTCGTATGCAGAAAAGAATGGTTAAGTCTATAGCTAGCTCATCTAGGTCCCTAAATGAAAATACCTGATCACATATTAGGGTCCTTGCTTGTTCTGTTTTCCCTACCTCTGTTCTCTGATTACCTATAAATTATTTACTCATTTCCATGTTTTCTCATTCAGTAAACATTTATAAAACTAGGTACTGAGTTTAACTCAAGGAAAAAAAAGAGATGGATAAAATGTGGTTTTCACCGCAGAGTACACAAGCTAGTGGGGAATAAACATACAGAGATAACTGCTGAATAATGTAAGTGCAATGATAACAGATGTACACAGTAATTTTAATGGGAACTAAGCAAGCCTGAAAAGGGTTATCAGAAAAAAACATCCTAAAGGTGACACGCCTCCGCCTTCAGGACGAGTAGGAGTTAGGATGAATGTACCGAAGAGACACGTCAGGGTAGCAATCTACATGATGCGTTCAGGGAGCTAGGAAGTGACAAGCTTTTCAGCATAGCATGAGGGAAGACAGATAGGGTGGAGGGAGATGAAGCTGGACAAAGAGACAAGAGCCTGACTTACGGCCATCAGAATTAGGAAGGCCTTCTGTTGCTGGACAAGACTGTAGTTTCACCCTTTAAATCATAAGCAGATGAAAGTAGGACAGCAGAAGATAAAGACCAGAGAGTTTCATCTCACCTTTATTGTCCATCAGTTACAGTGGCTCAGGCATTTTCTGAAAAATATGGCTAACCCCAAAAGAGCTATTCTTGCCATGAAGGAAGTTAGTGGCTTCATAGATAGAGTAACTGCTCTTAGGATCTTACCCTCTTCCCTAGCAGTGGGGAACAGTGGTTTATTTTTAAAGTTTATATAGGTACTAATGCTCAATGCTTGCTACTTAAAAATAATGCATAAGACAGTGATTTTCACCTCCTGCAAAAGAAATGTTTTGCTTTTACTCATAGGGCAACCAGTGGCTTCAACTGCTTTCTATTTTTGAAAACTCATGTGATGAAACATGAGAAGTTCTTATTTAAAGGGGTTGGTGAGTTGCTTCTTTTAAATGCTCTCACACTGTTGATCATGCTTGAATTGGGGCTAAGAATAAAAATTCAACTGAGTAATTTCTGTTGATGTAGCGTCCCTCAACTTTTTGGAGAAAAATGTCAAGTTTTGCATTCTGGTTTCATTGCAGTTCCTGGAGGCTACTGAGTAGGAAGATGATAGCATGATGTGCGTGCATGTGCTCATGTCTAGAAAGACAGGATGAGGTAGCTGCTTATACAGAGCTAGAAGGAACTCTAGCCAACTTAGAGTTTTGACTAAACACTCTTTTTACTTAAAGGTAATCTGGCTATATCAGGGTTTACTCCCATTGAGTTGAATATGAACTTGATAGACAAAGTGGAGAATTCTTTCAGTTTTGTGAACAGTTTAATTATGAAATTATTTTAGATAGTAAATGACACATTCCCATTTCTTGTCAGTGAATATTTATTGAAATCTAGCCCTTCTTGCCTTGCCTTTCTGGTTGATTTCTTTAGCTGTCAAGCCCACTGGTCATCTTTCCCTTGCTGGGCCTTACATGTTATGTTTTCTTGAGTTGTGAAGAATAACCATTTGTTAGCTAAAGACCTTTCTCTGATCTAATGCAACTGATACTTGAAAGAGTAAATAAACGGAACCTGATCCCTACTTTATATTGCCAAGTACAAAATACATTTGTGGCTATTCTATCATTTTTTTTTTAGGTCTCTGAATTAAAGAGAGCAAGGCTTCTACCCAAGACTTGCAAACACTTGGTTTTTATAATCAAATTATCTCATTCTTAAGTTTATGAATCATTGTCTTCTGCTGCAGAGAGAATTGGATTTTTAGTTTGAAAGATGAGTGCACATTGGGAAGATGTGTTTTAGGGGGAAGCAATATGTATTTTGCATTTTCTGTACGATGTGAGAAACTGTAAATTGATAATACGATATGTTAGTAAATGAAATGGCAATGAGTAGCAAGCAATGGGCTGGAGAGAACTCCAGGTTGGGGGTAGAAAATGATTATTATAGGCATCCTAGGCATAGTGGCTGAACTTCCTATTTTCTCCTTCCTTGGGAAATGAGTTGAATATTTTAGGTTCATCTGCAGGCCTATGCTACATTTAAGAGTACAGTATCCTGGTACGCACTTGAACCATGCTGACAGGCTGACAGCCAAAGTGAGCTGGACCTTGTTCTCACTTTATTTGATTGCAGGCGATGAGGGGAAATGATACCATTCTAGTTCTTCTTTTTGAAAAAGTATGCATTACATTTCAGAGTGTTTCACTGCCTGATAGTGCATAGTTTTCAACTGTAGTTCCTCTCTTACCACACAGCTAAATAATCCTGGAAGCCAAATAAATGGACTGTATTTATTTCAAATTCAGTTATTAAAAGATGTCTCAGCCAGGCATGGTAGCTCCTGCCTGTAATCCCAGCACTTTGGGAGGCCGAGGCAGGCAGATCACCTGAGGTCAGGAGTTTGAGACCAGCCTGGACAATGTGGTGAAACCCCGTCCCTACTAAAAATACATAAATTAGCTGGGTGTGGTGGTATGCGCCTGTAGTCCCAGCTACTTGAGAGGCTGAGGCAGGAGAATTGCTTGAACCTGGGAGGTAGAGGTTGCAGTGAGCCGAGGTCATGCCACTGCACACTCTAGCCTGGGCGACAGTGAGGCTCTATCTCAAAAAAAAAAAAAAAAAAAAAGATACCTCTAATTGTTACTGTCTTTATGTTGAGTATGTTAGGGTTCACTAATTTATGGATAAATTGCATTTTTTCCCACCTGGTTAGTGGAATAAAATAGGAAGTTGAATAACATGGCATTTATTATGATAGTAACCAACAGGGCAACTGGAGTTAGCATACTTGTAGCTTTTGTAAATTACTAAATTGTCACTCAATAACGGGACAGTTATTTACTTGATTGTGATTGGCCGAGGAATAATAGTGGCTCCATTTCAGCAGATAAATAGTGAGGATTTGAATCTTTGGTAAAATTAATGACAGCTGGAGGAATTCCCAGCTGCACATGTAACTGGACGTGCTTAACTACCCAATTAATCATGAATGGATGGATTCAGTGAAACACAAAATTCAATCTGCTTTTGCAGCGGTGTTTTTGAAAAATTGGAGGCAAGCATTTTTTTTCTCTATTGAATGCAACTCTGAGTGTCTAGGAAAATGCCATACATTTTTAGGATGAATGCAAAGAAATATGAGTCCCTTCTTTCTTCTTTTTTGCCCTTCCTCCCTCCTTTCTTTCCTATACATACTTATTATATACCTACCATATGCCAAGCCCACAATGGGGACACAAAGATGAAAAAGATACACTACCTGCCCTTGAGGAGTTATTGTCAGAAAGGTAAAATAGCCACACATAGAGTTGTAACACAATGGATGGATGAAATGGAGTTTGCCAGATGGGCGAGGAGAAAAGGGGCTTTTTAATTAAGAGTCAGTCTCCTGTGCAAGAGCAGGGAGCTTTCAGAGCATGTACCCACCATATACAACAAGTATTTTACCTGGGTACCTACTATGTGCCACACAGTGTGGATGAAATATGTTTGGAAAAGTGTGAGAAGCATGTTATTGGCCAGAGCATGCTGGAGGAGAAAGATAAAAGATGGGCCTGGAGGTTGACAGGGACAATTTAAAATGTCACTTTAATAGTGTCATTCCCAGTTTTATTCTTCTTTTCAAAGTAAATGAATTTTTTTTTTAAGACAGTCTCTCTCTGCTGCTCAGGCTGGAGTGCTGTGGCACGGTCTTGGCTCACTGCAGCCTCCACCTCTTGGGTTCAAGTGATTCTCCTGCCTTAGCCTCCCGTGTAGCTGGGATTACAGGTGTGCACCACCACACCCGGCTAATTTTTTTTTTTTTGTATTTTTAGTAGAGATGTGGTTTTGCTGTGTTGGCCAAGCTGGTCTGGAACTCCAGCCCTCCAGTTATCCACCTGCCTCAGCCCCCCAAAGTGCTGGGATTACAGGCGTGAGCCACCATGCCTAGCCTCAAAGTAAATGTTTTCTTATTTTCGTTCTAGCTTACTGTTGATGAAATAAAAGGTAGTCAGAACAAAGATTTTGAGTAGATTTAGTATTAATACATATTTATACCTAATCTTAGTAAATATACAAACATACCAAATGAATTACAAACTCAGCATTCAAGAGCAGAGCTAGGCTGACACATAGCACAGTAAAGTACTTAAATTCTTATCTGGAAACTTCCAAATTGCTAGGAGAAATTGGCTAGCAATCCTTCAAGAGAGAGATTGAAAACTTCCTGTCTGAAAACAGAAACTATTAGCAATTATTTCAACCCGACAGTAGGAACCCAGGGTTCAAAAGAATTCTGTATAGACATCTGTATAATGGAGGAAATTTTCATTCATTGCACACAATAGGGTACAATTTGATAAAAACTAGGTGGATTATTTTTTTAATTTCTACCCTCAACTAATTCCACAAGTTTTTCAGGCAGCTTAGAAGACTATATGAAGCCACAAAAAAGCTAGTAACCAGCAAAATATCAGGATCAGAGAAAATATAAATTAAGACAGAAAATTTTATACCAAGAAGAAAGCTAGAACTGAGCTCTGATCTTCCTGCTGGCTGATGTAAAAACCAAAATATAATTAATCATAGGCTCCTGATTGTTCATAGAGAATATGTCAAGACAGATATGATTTAACTTTTATTATCCATAATGAAAGATTCTAGTAATTGTGAAGAGCGCTTTTTCATTTAGTCGTTAAGGTATAAGTAGACTCAGCCTCCTGTGTTTTGAGGAATATTTTCACTAGGGGACTTTGCCAGTGGGTTAATAAAGTGCTTCCAGTGTCTTTCCTGTACAAGGCATTTTGCTGTAGAGTTCTCATGCAGGCATTCCATCAAAAGATGGGTGAAGGCTGAGTGCACTGGCTCATTCCTATAATCCCAATACTTTGCGATGCTGAATGGGGAGGATCACTTGAGTCCAGGAGTTTGAGACCAGCCTCAGCCACATAGGGAGACCCTGTCTCTACAAAAAATAATAAGTTAGTCATGCATGGTGGCATGCGCCTGTGGTCCCAGCTTGAAAAATTTAGGTGGGAGGATCACTTGAGCCAGGGAGGTCAAAGCTGCAATGAGCTATGATCGTGCCACTGCACTCCAGCCTGGGTGACAGAGCAAGATCCTGTCAGAAAAAAAAAAAAAAAAAAAAAAAAAAAAAAGGTTATGATGTGTTACCCACTAAGAAGAACGTTGCCAACTTCAGCTGCATCTACTTATTCGCACAAGGACTGTTCTTCTTTGACAATAATTCAAAATGACTTATTTTTCTGGTAGTTTGTTCTGCAAGGTGATAGATTCCACTGTATTCCGATTTTGTAATGAAGTAATAGAATTTGCAGTAAAACCAAGTTCTCTAGAATTCTTTGGTAAAACAATGATTGCTTAAAATGGGAAAGGCTTGTTTTTCAAATTCTTATTCTCAATATAAGCCTCAACCTCTACCCAGGGAGGCATTGTGCTTGCCCATCATTGTCAATTTTTATGTTCTTTGGTTACAAATAACTTCTGGAACAAGCACCAGACCACATTTCGATAGCAATTTTCAAAACGGAATGCACATTTTTAAAAACTCCTTCGTGATCTTTTCTAGTAAGGAGTTTTTTTTTGGGGGGGGGGTGGTTTTCTAATTGTAATTTTGTAGTATTGTAGATGGTATTGTATTGTCTTGGACCTGCATAGCTAAAATTGGTGAAGAACCTTTCCACAAAATATTAGGGTTACTAATGATTTCTTGGACTTTTCAGTAAATAACTCAATATATTTAAAAACCTCCCTACCTCTACTACATTTTATTTTTCAGCTCTGATATTAGTTTCTCCTTGTCTCAGCTGAACATCAGAAGATAGACAAACTGCTGATGGTTTGTTGATAAATTTAACACGGTTACCAAAAAAAATCATGAAAAGGCCACGCATGGTGGCTCACACCTGTAATTCTAACACTGCAAGGCTGAGGTGGGCGGATCGCTTGAGCTTAGGAGTTCGAGACCAGCCTGGGCAACATGGCAAAACCCTGTATCTACAAAAGTTACAAAAATTAGCCAGGTGTGGTGGCACACACCTGTAGTTCCATCTACTTGGGAGGCTGAAGTGAGAGGATTGCTTGAGCCCAGGAGGTCAAGGCTGCAATGAGTGGTGATTGCACCACTGCATTCTGGCCTAGACAACAGAATGAGACCTTGTCTCAAAAAAGAAAAAAAAAAGAGAAAAGAAAATCATGAAAAATACCGAAGTCTTCAAGTTGAAAATGGTTAAATTAAAAGATGTTTTTTCCCTTTTAGTCAATGTCTAATGCTGCGCTTAGTGTCTGTTAAGCAGTAGGTAAATTGTGTATATCCCCTATATCCTGTTGATCATTTTTAGACCTTTTTGGAATCGGTTTCTGGTTTACTTCTTGCTCTCTTTTCCCACTGTCACTATCCTATCAGTCTCCCAGTCAGTCTCTCTGACTGCAGTTTTTCACACTTTCAGACAGCTCTTCCCAGTGCATTCTTTTCGATCTGAAACTCTCATTCACTTACTTTAGTGCAGTATCAGCCATCTACTCACAACCATATGGCTGCAAACACTTCCTCCCGGCTTTCCCAATTTGCTGTGATCTGCATTTATTCTACTCTACAATTTTATTTCCAGCTACTCCTCAGCATGAACCTCTGAACTTCTCATTCCCCAATGCGTAAGGCGAGGCACCACTTTCATGCCTTTGTTCATGCTGCCCCCACCTTTTCTTGAAATACCTTCACAACATTTTCTCTGCCCCCCTGCAGATCATGATGATGCTTATGGCGCAGTTCCAGCGCTGACTTCTCCATGCACCTTTCTTGGCCTCATCACCTCAGACTGACCTTTTTGCAACTCCAAAGTCAGTAACCTTCATTTCTTTTTTTAAATGACACAGTTCAGCACTGAACTGTCTTGTTTCATGAGCACAGATCTTATTTCTCCAACGGGTTTGAAAGCTCTTTAAAGGCAAGAAACATGCCTTTTACTTCTTTAGTATCCACTGCAACTCCTACCCCCATACTGACTACAGCGTTGTCCAAATTTACCACTCTCCAGACGTTGCCTTTATTTTCCTGCCCTTTAGCTTTGCTGTCTGCCATTCCTGATAATTCTGCTTAAGCCTCCCTCACCTTCTCTTTGAAGTCTTCTATTCCCCCAAAACAGAATTAATCTGTCCTCTCGTAGTCACTGATTGGATTTGTATTTTTGTTTTATGGTACTTTTTGTACTCTCCTTCATAATGTGGTTATTTACATAACTGTCAGCCCTATTAGGTTATAAGCCCTTATTAGGCAAGGACCATGTCTTATTTATCTTTTTGCCTGCTATTATACTTAGTACAGGCCTCATACATACTAATTTTTCAACAAGCGTTTGTCAGTTTGAATTGCATATTAGGTAGTAGATAATCAGACATGACGTAGTGTTGTTAGGGCACCGAGTATGGTTGGTATATGGAAGTCCACTTACCTGCTCTGTCCTCTTGGGGTACCTAGTACCTAGCGATAGTTCATCTGGTTCACATATGATCACCTGAAGGGATTCTTTTATTTAGAACTTAATAAAGACAATAAAATGCTTGGTAAAAACGACTAAAGCGATACTGTGAAGTTAAAACTAAACAATTAAGCATAGTTTCTCTGCTATGTGTACAGAAAGCTGCAAAGATTCTGCAAGAATGTTGAGTACTAACTTGTAGTCCCTTGTCTTTGGGAGTTGGTAGCATATTTACCCTGGGGAAGTTATATAAGGGAAGTATCTCTGAGGCCCCTTTATTCCAGGGACCTTCCTTCTGCAGTACTGGATAGTTCACAGATCTGGTACCGTTTTATTTCTCAGGCCACCTCTGCTGGAATGTTTCTTCCTCATCTAAGACCATTTTATTCAAGAGCAGAGAGTTCTTGGTCTTTGTGTCTGCATTTTCCCCTAAACTCTCCGTTAAAGTACTGAGTGTGAATTTCTTGAACTTGTCTCTCTTGTTCCCACTAGCCAGTGCATAGGTGCATGCAACACCAGCTAGAAGAAGGGCCTCCTCTCTCCTCCACTTCAACCTGCTGAATGCTACCTGTCATCCTCAGGACTGTCCTCTTCTGCACTGTGGGTCTCTCTGACCTTTGCTGTGCAGCATTGAAGGAGTTTGATCAATATTGGTGGGAGAAGAAGAGCTTTCAGGATGATTCTGGGAGGAAAAAATTTTCCCACTGAATGGACATACTGCCTGCCTCTTGTGTTTTGCTCTGAACCCTTTACCTCTGTCTTCAGGCCTTTGCCTTCATCTGGACTTGGATTTCACTCTATGCCCATCATCACACCCAGCCATACACGGTATAGGTCTATGTTACTCAAACATTTGTTAATGTATTTCAAATCCAGCCATTTGGATAATATATGCATATGGTTTGTGAATTTATCTATAATGATGTAGCATGAGAATGATAACAAAAAACCTATTTTTAATAAATTTATCTTAGCTTTAAAATAGGAATCATTCCTTTTAAAGCATGCATTTCATAGAAAAGCAAAGACAATGAGAAAATAGAATTTTAAAAAAATAGCTAAGTAAAAGGAATAGCTGCCTTATTTTCCTCGTTGAAACAACAAAAGGGCATCCTTTGGCCAGAGAGCTCATATTCCGCTTTTGGGAGGGAATAGAGTGTTTTGTCTCTGAGAGGTGATTTTTCACACCTGTTTAGGATTCTAAAAGTTTGTGGTGGGTTGGCTTGTTTTGTTGAGAGTGCCGGCCTTGAATTTTGATATGTGGGCAGGCTAGCAGAGGTTGTGACAGTGCTCTGTGATGGGTGACCGTCCCTAGCCCTGTCCGTCTTGAAGTGGGTACTGGGTCATAAAGAGGAGGGGCAACCCACAGCCGTCCCAGCTAATGCGAGTTCAGAGCCACACAGCCCAGAGGAGACAGCAGGTCAGGAGTGTCAGCCTCATATGCAAAGGACAGCAGTCTTATTCATGCTGCTGTCTGACCAAGAAAACCAGAACTGACTCTCTTCTTGTTATTCCCAAACAAGGTGATGCCTCTGAGTAAACACACTTCTTGCAGGCAGAAGAAATATGGAGGAATACAACCAACATGATTCCTATATTTCATTTTAGCCAATACCTTTAATTGTCCCAAAGTTCTTACTAGAACATTTAATTCCTACTCACTTGAATTAATTAAGTTTTATATCTCTATCCCTTTTTTAAGAGAGGGATTACAACAGCAAATTGGCCTCACCCAAGAAACAAAGGGCCGGGACAATTCCATATACTGAAGTGTTCTCTTTAACCTGCATTGCATGATTCCTTGGCTGAGTGCTTGCACATTCTGAATGCATAATCTTCATGGCAGCTCCATGAGTTAGGTTATTATCCTCATTTTCAGAAAGGAAACTGAGCCCAGAAATAATAAGTATTGTGCTTGAAAGCAAATGTCTAGTAAGGAGCAGCCCTAGAATTCCAGCCCAGGTAGTCAAGCTTCATGGCACCACGTGGAACTGCTTATTGTATGCCAGCTCTCGTATGAGTAACCACCTCCTCTCCTTATATTCCCTAATGAAAAATAAAGGTGATGATCAGAATAAATTAACTTATAGCTTCTCTGTCAGACTTATTTAAATCAAGGTTTCATCTCATTACTTTTTTTTCTATTTGTTTGGTCCAAAAAAGTTTCCAACAAACTGATGAGCAGATGTGGCTTTCCTCTTTGACCACTTTGGACCTACTGATGAGCTAATTCACTGGAGGAAGGGAAGAGAAAATCCAAGGTGTGGTAGTCACTGCTTTAGTAATAGTTGATTGTATGTGTTTTGATGTCAATTCAAATGACCAATTCCATCACCAAGCACTTGAAGACCTAATTCCTGGCACTAGGCTGACATCTTTAACAACAGACCTCAGAGGAATCTTAGAGATCATCCAAGAGATGTTCTTGCCTGAAATGCAAGTCTCAGCTTCTCCAGTGGATCATGGCCCAGTGACTTTGAGCATGTGGCCTGACTTCTCTTATAAGACCTCAAAAGAGCTTTGGAGAGAAATCAAGATAATGTGCTGAAGAGAATCTAGCATTCTCAGTAATTTTTAGTTCGATCTAAATGCAGAGACAGAGAGATTCTTTTTTTAATGTCTTCAGCCTCAGTGATCTGCTCATCCAACAGTGCCTACCGACACTTCTGCTGGGCATGATTATTAGTTAATTAGCAAGGGCTTTAGAGCCAGTCCGACCAGGATTCACCACACTTTGCCAGCTGCATGACCTTGGGCATCTTACTTAGTGTCTCTAAGCCTTGTTTACTTCAGTGCAGATAATGAAATCTACCTCTTAAGTTTTTATCGTGACTAAATTAGATAACATCAGTAAAGTGCTGTTTTATACCAATCAAAACCCTATTTCCTAGTTCCAAAGGTTAAACTAAGAATAAGTTCTTTTCCTCTGCCATAATGACCTCTAACACACAGAACACAGAATTCATAGATAGGAATGAAAAAAGCAAGCCTTGCTGTCATCTCCTGCCCTGTGAACTGATTGGAGAGGAAAGGCACTACCCCAGAAAAGAGGATGGGCCTGTACCACTCCAAACTCCAAATAGGGTTGGTCCATGCTGATGGGGGGGGTGGGTATCGTGTGGTCACCATCAAGGCCACAAAAGTCAAAGGAGGAAAGCAGTGCTGTAAGGAGTAGCACAGCCTAGGGCGCGTTTCTTGTGACAATAAGCTTCTTCTGTGGAGGAAGCTGGGGTAGGCATAGCTCTTACCTAGAGCCCTGGGTGTTTGCTGGTGAGGCAGCATGTGCACAAGGGGCTCACCATACCTTCAGAAACTCCCAACCGTTCGTCATCCTTTAATTCAAAAACAGCATTTGTACCTAAAGTTAAATTACTGCACAAGGTGATATCACCTAGAAGGCCTACAGGCTTCACAAATTTAGGAGACTGGTGACCAAAGAGAAAAACTCATACTAATATAGTCTCTGTTGGGCCCCCTGAGCCTCTCACAGGAAATATTCTTTTTGAAAGAACACAGTTGGCTGGGCGTGGTGTCTCACCCCTGAAATCTCAGCATTTTGGGAGGCCGAGGCAGGCAGATCACCTGAGGTCAGGAGTTCAGAGCAGCCTGGCCAACATGGTGAAACCCCGTCTCTACAAAAAATACAAAAAATTAGCTGGATATCATGGCATGCGCCTGTAATTCCAGCTACTGGGGAGGCTGAGGCAGGAGAATTGCTTGAACCCAGGAGGCAAAGGAGCATGTGAGCTGAGATTGCACCATTTGCACTCCAGCCTGGACGACAAGAGCAAAACTCCATCTAAAAAAAAAGTAAAGGACACAATAAAAGTACTTAACACTAATCATGGGTCATAGTAAGTGCTCAATAAATAATAGTGGTTATTATTGTTTTTGATAGTGATTATTAATATTTAATGTCACCTATCAAATCATTATTTTAGGGTTAATGCAGGTAATCTTAACCTGTATAACTGTAAAAATATGCATTTTTTATATATTTATGTACAAATGTATATAGGTATATAGAGATGTATAATGTTTTTGTTTTTAAAAATTCTGAAGGTAAAAATTCAAACTCTATGGTAGGGTTTAAAGTGAACTGTAAATCTGTTTCCTTCCTCTAGTATATCTAGGTATATTGATGCATAATAGATTCTCAGTAAATTTAACACAATTTTTTTTTTTTTTATTATACTTTAGGTTTTAGGGTACATGTGCACAATGTGCAGGTTTGTTACATATGTATCCATGTGCCATGTTGATTTCCTGCACCCATTAGCTCGTCATTTAGCATTAGGTATATCTCCTAATGCTGTCCCCGCCCCCCCCACCCCCCACCCCACAACAGTACCCGGAATGTGATGTTCCCCTTCCTGTGTCCATGAGTTCTCATTGTTCAATTCCCACCTATGAGTGAGAAGATGCGGTGTTTGGTTTTTTGTCCTTGCGATAGTTTACTGAGAATGATGTTTTCCAGTTTCATCCATGTCCCTACAAAGGACACGAACTCATCTTTTTTATGGCTGCATAGTATTCCATGGTGTATATGTGCCACATTTTCTTAATCCAGTCTATCGTTGTTGGACATTTGGGTTGGTTCCAAGTCTTTGCTATTGTGAATAGTGCCGCAATAAACATACGTGTGCATGTGTCTTTATAGCAGCATGATTTATACTCCTTTGGGTATATACCCAGTAATGGGATGGCTGGGTCAAATGGTATTTCTAGTTCTAGATCCCTGAGGAATCGCCACACTGACTTCCACAATGGTTGAACTAGTTTACAGTCCCACCAACAGTGTAAAAGTGTTCCCATTTCTCCACATCCTCTCCAGCACCTGTTGTTTCCTGATTTTTTAATGATGGCCATTCTAACTGGTATGAGATGGTATCTCACTGTGGTTTTGATTTGCATTTCTCTGATGGCCAGTGATGATGAGCATTTCTTCATGTGTTTTCTGGCTGCATAAATGTCTTCTTTTGAGAAGTGTCTGTTCATGTCCTTTGCCCACTTTTTGATGGGGTTGTTTGTTTTTTTCTTGTAAATTTGTTTGAGTTCATTGTAGATTCTGGATATTAGCCCTTTGTCAGATGAGTAGGTTGCAAAAATTTTCTCCCATTCTGTAGGTTGCCTGTTCACTCTGATGGTAGTTTCTTTTGCTGTGCAGAAGCTCTTTAGTTTAATGAGATCCCATTTGTCAATTTTGGCTTTTGTTGCCATTGCTTTTGGTGTTTTAGACATGAAGTCCTTGCCCACGCCTATGTCCTGAATGGTATTGCCTAGGTTTTCTTGTAGGATTTTAATGGTTTTAGGTCTAACATTTAAGTCTTTAATCCATCTTGAATTAATTTTTGTATAAGGTGTAAGGAAGGGATCCAGTTTCAGCTTTCTACATGTGGCTAGCCAGTTTTCCCAGCACCATTTATTAAATAGGGAATCCTTTCCCCATTTCTTGTTTTTGTCAGGTTTGTCAAAGATCAAATAGTTGTAGATATGCGGCATCATTTCTGAGGGCTCTGTTCTGTTCCATTGATCTATATCTCTGTTGTGGTACCAGTACCATGCTGTTTTGGTTACTGTAGCCTTGTAGTATAGTCTGAAGTCAGGTAGCGTGATGCCTCCAGCTTTGTTCTTTTGGCTTAGGATTGACTTGGCAATGCGGGCTCTTTTTTGGTTCCATATGAACTTTAAAGTAGTTTTTTCCAATTCTGCGAAGAAAGTCATTGGTAGCTTGATGGGGATGGCATTGAATCTATAAATTACTTTGGGCAGTATGGCCATTTTCACGATATTGATTCTTCCAACCCATGAGCATGGAATGTTCTTCCATTTGTTTGTATCCTCTTTGATTTCATTGAGCAGTGGTTTGTAGTTCTCCTTGAAGAGGTCCTTCACATCCCTTGTAAGTTGGATTCCTAGGTATTTTATTCTCTTTGAAGCAATTGTGAATGGGAGTTCACTCATGATTTGGCTCTCTGTTTGTCTGTGATTGGTGTACAAGAATGCTTGTGATTTTTGTACATTGATTTTGTATCCTGAGACTTTGCTGAAGTTGCTAATCAGCTTAAGGAGATTTTGGGCTGAGACAATGGGGTTTTCTAGATATACAATCATGTCATCTGCAAACAGGGACAATTTGACTTCCTCTTTTCCTAATTGAATACCCTTTATTTCCTTCTCCTGCCTGATTGCTCTGGCCAGACCTTCCAGCACTATGTTGAATAGGAGCGGTGAGAGAGGGCATCCCTGTCTTGTGCCAGTTTTCAGAGGGAATGCTTCCAGTTTTTGCCCATTCAGTATGATATTGGCTGTGGGTTTGTCGTATATAGCTCTTATTATTTTGAGATACCTCCCATCAATACCTAATTTATTGAGAGTTTTTAGCATGAAGGGTTGTTGAATTTTGTCAAAAGCCTTTTCTGCATCTATTGAGATAATCATATGGTTTTTGTCTTTGGTTGTTTATATGCTGGATTACATTTATTGATTTGCGTATGTTGAACCAGCCTTGCATCCCAGGGATGAAGCCCACTTGATCATGGTGTATAAGCTTTTTGATGTGCTGCTGGATTCGGTTTGCCAGTATTTTATTGAGGATTTTTGCATCAATGTTCATCAAGGATATTGGTCTAAAATTCTCTTTTTTGGTTGTGTCTCTGCCTGGCTTTGGTATCAGGATGATGCTGGCTTCATAAAAGGTGTTAGGGAGGATTCCCTCTTTTTCTATCGATTGGAATAGTTTCAGAAGGAATGGTACCAGTTCCTCCTTGTACCTCTGGTAGAATTCAGCTGTGAATCCGTCAGGTCCTGGACTCTTTTTGGTTGGTAAGCTATTGATTATTGCCACAATTTCAGAACCTGTTATTGGTCTATTCAGAGATTCGACTTCTTCCTGATTTAGTCTTGGGAGGGTGTATTTGTTGAGGAATTTATCCATTTCTTCTAGATTTTCTAGTTTATTTGCATAGAGGTGTTTGTAGTATTCTCTGATGGTAGATTGTATTTCTGTGGGATCGGTGGTGATATCCCCTTTTTCATTTTTTGTTGCATCTATTTGATTCTTCTCTCTTTTCTCCTTTATTAGTCTTGCTAGCGGTCTATCAATTTTGTTGATCTTCTCAAAAAACCAGCTCCTGGATTCATTAGTTTTTTGAAGGGTTTTTTGTGTCTCTATTTCCTTCAGTTCTGCTCTGATTTTAGTTATTTCTAGCCTTCTGCTAGCTTTTGAATGTGTTTGCTCTTGCTTTTCTAGTTCTTTTAATTGTGATGTTAGGGTGTCAATTTTGGATCTTTCCTGTTTTCTCTTGTGGGCATTTAGTGCTATAAATTTCCCTCTACACACTGCTTTGAATGTGTCCCAGAGATTCTGGTAGGTTGTGTCTTTGTTCTCGTTGGTTTCAAAGAACATCTTTATTTCTGCCTTCATTTCATTATGTACCCAATAGTCATTCAGGAGCAGGTTGTTCAGTTTCCATGTAGTTGAGCGGTTTTGAGTGAGTTTCTTAATCCTGAGTTCTAGTTTGATTGCACTGTGGTCTGAGAGACAGTTTGTTATAATTTCTGTTCTTTTCCATTTGCTGAGGAGAGCTTTACTTCCAACTATGTGGTCAATTTTGGAATAGGTGTGGTGTGGTGCTGAAAAAAATGTATATTCTGTTGATTTGGGGTGGAGAGTTCTGTAGATGTCTATTAGGTCCACTTTGTTTAGAGCTGAGTTCAATTCCTGGATATCCTTGTTAACTTTCTGTCTCGTTGATCTGTCTAATGCTGACAGTGGGGTGTTGAAATCTCCCATTATTATTGTGTGGGAGTTTAAGTCCCTTTGTAGGTCACTCAGGACTTGCTTTATGAATCTGGGTGCTCCTGTGTTGGGTGCATATATATTTAGGATAGTTAGCTCTTCTTGTTGAATTGATCCCTTTACCATTATGTATTGGCCTTCTTTGTCTCTTTTGATCTTTGTTGGTTTAAAGTCTATTTTGTCAGAGACTAGGATTGCAACCCCTGCCTTTTTTTGTTTTCCATTTGCCTGATAGATCTTCCTCCATCCCTTTATTTTGAGTCTATGTGTGTCTCTGCATGTGAGATGGGTTTCCTGAATACAGCACACTGATGGGTCCTGACTCCTTATCCAGTTTGCCAGTCTGTGTCTTTTAATTGGAGCATTTAGCCCATTTACATTTAACGTCAATATTGTTATGTGTGAATCTGATCCTGTCATTATGATGTTAGTTGGTTATTTTGCTCATTAGTTGATGCAGTTTCTTCCTAGCCTCGATGGTCTTTACAATTTGGCATGTTTTTGCAGTGGCTGGTACCGGTTGTTCCTTTCCATGTTTAGTGCTTCCTTCAGGAGCTCTTTTAGGGCAGGCCTGGTGGTGACAAAATCACTCAGCGTTTGCTTGTCTGTAAAGTATTTTATTTCTCCTTCACTTATGAAGCTTAGTTTGGCTGGATAGGAAATTCTGGGTTGAAAATTCTTTTCTTTAAGAATGTTGAATATCGGCCCCCACTCTCTTCTGGCTTGTAGAGTTTCTGCCGAGAGATCAGCTGTTAGCCTGATGGGCTTCCCTTTGTGGGTAACCCGACCTTTCTCTCTGGCTGCCCTTAACATTTTTTCCTTCATTTCAACTTTGGTGAATCTGACAATTATGTGTCTTGGAGTTGCTCTTCTCAAGGAGTATCTTTGTGGCGTTCTCTGTATTTCCTGAATCTGAATGTTGGCCTGCCTTGCTAGATTGGGGAAGTTCTCCTGGATAATATCTTGCAGAGTGTTTTCCAACTTGGTTCCATTCTCCCCGTCATTTTCAGGTACACCAATCAGACGTAGGTTTGGTCGTTTCACGTAGTCCCAAATTTCTTGGAGGCTTTGTTCATTTCTTTTTATTCTTTTTTCTCTAGACTTCCCTTCTCACTTCATTTCATTCATTTCATCTTCCATCTGCGATACCCTTTCTTCCAGTTGATCGCATCTGCTACTGAGGCTTCTGCAATCTTCACGTAGTTCTCGAAACTTGGCTTTCAGCTCCTCCATCTCCTTTAAGCCCTTCTCTCCATTGGTTATTCTAGTTATCCATTCTTCTAATTTTTTTTCAAAGTTTTTAACTTCTTTGCTATTGTTTTGAATTTCCTCCTGTAGCTCAGAGTAGTTTGATCGTCTGAAGCCTTCTTCTCTCAGCTCGTCAAAGTCATCCTCCATCCAGCTTTGTTCCGTTGCTGGTGAGGAACTGCGTTCCTTTGGAGGAGGAGAGGTGCTCTGCTTTTTAGAGTTTCCAGTTTTTCTGCTCTGTTTTTTCCCCATCTTTGCGGTTTTATCTACTTTTGGGCTTTGATGATGGTGATGTACAGATGGGTCTTTGGTGTGGATGTCCTTTCTGTTTGTTAGTTTTCCTTCTACCAGACAGGACCCTCAGCTGCAGGTCTGTTGGAGTTTACTAGAGGTCCACTCCAGACCCTGTTTGGCTGGGTGTCAGCAGCGGTGGCTGCAGAACAGCGGATTTTCGTGAGACCACCAATTCAGCTGTCTGATAGTTCCTCTGGAAGTTTTGTCTCAGAGGAGTACCTGGCCCAGTGAGGTGTCAGTCTTTCCCTTCTGGGGGGGTGCCTCCCAGTTAGGCTGCTCAGGGGTGAGGGACCCACTTTAGGAGGCAGTCTGTCCGTTCTCAGATCTCCAGCTGCGTGCTGGGAGAACCACTACTCTCTTCAAAGCTGTCAGTCAGACAGGGACGTTTAAGTCTCTGGAGATTCCTGCTGACTTTTTGTTTGTCTGTGCCCTGCCCCCAGAGGTGGAGCCTACAGAGGCAGACAGGCCTCCTTGAGCTGTGGTGGGCTCCACCCAGTTCGAGCTTCCTGGCTGCTTTGTTTACCTAAGCAAGCCTGGGTAATGGCGGGCGCCCCTCCCCCAGCCTCGCTGCCGCCTTGCAGCTTGATCTCAGACTGCTGTGCTAGCAATCAGCGAGACTCCGTGGGCATAGGACCCTCCGAGCCAGGTGCGGGACACAATCTCCTAGTGTGCCGTTTTCCAGGCCCGTTGGGAAAGTGCAGTATGAGGGTGGGACTGACCCATTTCCAGGTGCCGTCTGTTACCCCTTTCTTTGACTAGGAAAGGGAACTCCCTGACCCCTTGCGCTTCCCGAGTGAGGCAGTGCCTCGCCCTGCTTCGGCTCGCGCACAGTGCACTTCACCGACTGTCCTGCACCCACTGTTTGGCACTCCCTGGTGAGATGAAAGCGGTACCTCAAGCAGAAATGCAGAAATCACCAGTCTTCTGTGTCGCTGGGGCTGGGAGCTGGAGACCGGAGCTGTTCCTATTCGGCCATCTTGGCTCCCCCTCAAATTTAACACAATTTCATATAACATACTAGATTATTTTACAGTGTGATCTTCTGACTTAATGATTTCATATTTTATTAGTTGGAGGTCTGTGCCATGCTCCTGGGCTCAAGAAATTCTCTTGTCTCAGACTCCAGAGTAGCAGAGACTATAGGCATGTGCCATGGTGCCTGGCTACATGCTCTTCTATTTTACAAATCAGGCATGCTTTTTGAAAACATGTCTTCTGTGGATAACATGTATCTGTTTTTATACCAATACCATGCTGTTTTAGGTACTATAGCTTTGTAGTATATTTTAAAGTCAGGTTATGTGATGCCTCCAGCTTTGTTCATTTTGCTCAGGATTTGTATGTGTGTGTGTGTGTGTGTGTGTGTGTGTGGGTGTGGCTATTTGAGGTCTGGTTCCATATGAATTTTAGATTTTTTTTTCTATTTCTTTGAAGAATGTTATTGGTATTTTGACAGGGATTACAGTGAATCTGGAGATTGCTTTGGGTAATATGGTCATTTTAATGATATTAATTCTTCTGATCCATGAACATGGGATGTCTTTCCATTTGTGTTTTCTTCTATTTCTTTCATCAGTGTTTTGTAGTTTTTGTTGTAAAGGTCTTTCACCTCCTTGTTTAAAAGTATTCATATATATTTTATTGTTATTATTATCTTGTAACTATTATAAATGGGATTGCTTTCTTGATTCCTTTTTCAGCTAGTCTATTATTGGTGTATAGAAACACTACTGATTTTGTATTCTTATTTTGTATCCTGCAACATTACTGAATTTGTTTATTAGTTCTAAGCGTTTTTTGGTGGAGTCCTTTAGGTTTCTATATATTTAAGATCATGTCATCTGTAAAGAGGGACAATTTGACTTTCTGATTTCCATCTGGATGCCTTTTATTTCTTTCTCTTGCCTGATGGTTGTGGCTAAATCTTTCAGTATATGTTGAATAACAGTAGTGAAAGTGGGCATCTTTGTTCCAGTTCTTAGAGGATTCAGTATGATGTTAGCTGTGGGTTTGTTATACATGGGCTTTATTACATTGATGTATGTTCCTTTTATCCCTAATTTGTTGAGAGTTTCTATCATGAAGGGTGTTGAATTTTGTCAAATGAGTCTTCTGCATCTGTTGAAATGATCATATGGCTTTTGTCTTTCAGTCTGTTGATGCAATGTGTCATGTTTATTGACTGGCATATGTTGAATCATCCTTGCATCCCTGGGATAAATCCCACTTGATAAATCCCATGTGATATTTGATATGTTGGATTCCATTTGCTAGTATTTTGTTGAGATTTTAAAATTATTTTTATCTTTTTTAGAGACAGAGTTTTGATCTGTTGCCCAAGCTGGAGTGCAGTGGCATGATCATAGTTCACTGCAGCCTTGACCTCCTAAGCTGAGGTAATTCTCCTGCCTCAGCCTCCCTAAGTGCTGGGATTACAGGCATGTACCACCACACTTAGCCTCGTTGAGGATTTTTGTGTCTTATTCATCAGCGATATTGGCATTGGCCTGTAGTTTTCTTTTTTTGCTTTGTCCTTGTTTCTATTTTTACTCCTTTCTCATATTAATGAGTGAAGAGATAGGTTGTTCATCTTTTTCTTATTAACTTGTTAGAGTTCTTTGGATATGAAGGATATTAAACCCAAGTCACTTATGTGACAATGTTTTCTTTTTGTCATTTTCATTTTGACTGATTATTGTATTTTTTTCCCAGACAAATGTTTAAGATTTTTATGTAGTCAGATTGATCAATCTTTTCTTTTCATGGCTTCTGAACTTTTTGGCATGCTATTTTAAGATTTTAGCATAGTTTCTGTTAGTGGTAGTGGAGGTGTGTTTATATACATATATATATTTTAAAATATGTATGTGTTATGTATATAATATTGCCTTTAAATCTCTTCATCTATATTTTTATATAAGCTATAAGACTGAGTGTGATGGCTCATGCCTGTAATCTCAGCACTTTGGGAGGCTGAGGTGGGTAGATTGCTTGAGTTCAGGAGTTCGAGACCAGCCTGATCAGTGTGGCAAAACCCCATCTTTATGAAAAATACAAAAATTAGCTGGGCATGATGGCATATGCCTATAGTTCCAGCTATTAAGGAGGCTGAGGCACGAGAATTGCTTGAGCCTGGGAGGCAGATGTTGCAGTGAGCCAAGATATCCTACCTCTGCACTCCAGCCTGGGCAACAGAACAAGCCTCTGTCTCAAAAAAAAAAAAAGATATAAAATAGGGATCTATTTTTTTTCCAGTCGGCTAGCTCAGTTTCCCAACACTATCAACTGGATAATCATTCTTTTCCCATTGATTTGCAGTGTTTCCCATATCATGCATTAATCTCCCATACAGAGCTCAGTTTGTGGTCTCCTTGTAATTTCATTGATCTGCGCCAGTACCAAACATGTTTAACTTTCGTTGTTTTATATGTTTTCATATCTATTAAAAAGGCTAACTCTCTTTTATTCTTCTTTTAACATTTTTTTCTAAACAGTTTCTGGATTTTAATTTTTCCAGTCAACTTGCGTATCATTCTGTCAAGTTAAAATTGATTTTATTCTTCACTGGTCTTTCCTACATGATTTCCAGCAACCTCTGGAGGCAGGAAGAGTGTACACCCTTTGGGTGAAGTCTGGGCAGTATTGAGGTCTCCATTTAAGGTTCTCTCCTTCCCCTTGAAGCCATCTCATTGATTCTTTCATTCAGCAAAGAGTTTTGAGCTCCTATGAAGCTTTGTGCTAGGAACTCTGAGGACCACAAAACTGGTAAGACATGACTCCTGCCTGAAATGAAGTAGATGCTTTACTGTGGTTTCCATTGTGTCTTCAGCCACCTCTGGGGGATCTCCTTCTGTTTTTGATGGCATACCTGGATTCAGTTAGCCATGCATACACATTCCCTTAATGAGAAGCTTTAGCCAGTTTTTTAAAAAAATCATTCCAAAGAGTTATTTAAAGATATTTTTTCATCACACAGTTCCTGGGACTACAGAAATGACATGGGCGAGGCTCAAGTCCTTTTCCCTGCTTTCTTCCTGTCTTCTAAACCAAGCTATATTATTCTTTTTTATGTGACAGAAGGAAGTCTTTTCTTTTTTTTTTAAGACACAAGTGATTGCCTGAAGCTACTTTTAGGGGAAACATATATATTGTTGTCATATCTCTAATCTGACTCTCAAGAAAACAGACCACAATGTAAAAGTAGTGTTGGATGTGCTGCTTTGTAAACCATTCTGGGGGCCACATGAGAAGAAAGCATCTCTCAGTCAATCACTTTTCCAGAAAAGTCACAGAAGTCCGTGTTTTCAAGCAACGATCAGCGCCTCATCAGTATGCAGCACTGCTTCTACCAGCAGCGTATTCAGGATTTCCTGAACAAATACTGCGATTTCCTTTTTAACGTCTCTGCTGAAACTAGATTAGTGCAGCTTGAGCAGCCACCCTGGAATGAAGACCTTGTGCCGGGTCTAATGCTGCCAAGTGCAACTGCCGGGATCAGCCAGCGGGAGCCACCGTGTCACGCACCTGTCATGTAGGTTGATCAGAAGCTCTCATGAAGTCTTGACTAGGCAGGGTGGGTTTCTAGAGCAGCTGCTCAGTGTCCCATGATGTTATTCTGTGACCTGTATATAGTAAAGCTTGGTTGCTGGAGGCCACCTTCTCCCAGTAGGTGATCACTTTCGCTTTCCCAGAAGGAAAGTGAGCTCCACAATCTCACTGTCCCTACTGTTACAATAAAGTTCTTGTTGGATGCAAAAATGATCTTGGGTGTTTTCAACTTCTGTTACTCCTTAGTCTCACAGAAGGTTTTTGATTTATTGCTAATTGTGCTTATTGATATAGCACTTCTTACATACATGTAAAATATTATGTGCTGATTATCGCAGCAGTTTTTGCCCAAAAGCATCCATATCAAGTAATCCTTGTTTTTTGTTCTTTCCCCAATGTATATGTTGAACCACATGAAATTACAGTTGCAATGTTTGCAATTTGATGATCAACCTAATATAAAAAGAATCTACCCTCTTGCTACCACCATTACCATCGGTTTAACTTGCAAATCTGCTTATAGCTCATATCTCAGTTTCTCCTTTCTCAGAAGTGCCTAAATGGCCATGGCTGGTACAGATTTCCTTTCTATCTCTATCTGGGCCTTTTTGTCACCTCTCTCCTTGTACTTGTGGGGTCAATTAAAATTCTTCTGCTGTTATCTCCATTCATGGGTCTCCTCAGACTAGCAATTAAAAGAAACCTGTCTGAAATCAGGGCAATTATAGCAAAAACTAGCCAGCACAACAGGAAGGGTAAGATTGGCCAACTTTTATAAATTAATATTACTTCCTGTTAAATCAGTTATGTAAAATAGTTGTAATAGAACCCATTAATTTGTATTCCATTTATGAGATTATTCAGACAAAGCCTGTGCTTTAGTTTGAACTATACTGTATATTTATATATAGTTATAATTTAATTACAAGAAATAATCTGTAAATAAGTGGTGTGAACATAATCAGAGGCATTACCCTTTTAGAGAAAAAGAAAACTCTCAGTGGTACCTTAGAATCACCTACCAAGAACTAAAATGCTGAAGAAAAATTTTGTGATTACAGTAGAAACTCAAAGAAATTCACAAACCAAAACCTTGGTAGCCTACAGACACCATGTGAATGCAGAAATAGTGAACATGTCTTTTGAAAAGCAGTCTGCCATTCACTTCCCATGATCTCAGATTGGCATTTTTAAAAATACGTCTATCATTGTAAATTAGTGAGATTCTGGTGTTTGATTAATATTAACAAAATACTGAGGAATGTTATTTTGTTTTACTGAAGGCAGCTAAAATGTTTGATGTTTTAATGTAAGTTTTTGCACCAGATTTTATAGGGGAAATTTTAAAAAATGAATCTACCACACCCTTGCTCCCCATGTAGTGACCTATAAGAGTGTGTGGAATGGGAGGATGCTCTTGTTGCCTGTCTGAGCCTCAGAGGCCTCGTTCGTACGGTGTGGATAATCATAACTTACTTCTTAGGGTTGATGTGATAATAATATCTATAAGTTAGTAAGGGATGAGCAAACATTCATTCTCTTCCGCTTCTCTTTAACAGCCTTTTATGAACATGCTCCTTTGCTACCCTTGACAGCTCTTTGAAACCTAAAAAGGAGCCTTAGTCAGATTAACAGCTGGGGCTGAATTTTAGGTCTTCCATCCAGTAAGAGTGAGCTGCTGTGATTGTAAGCAGAACTTGTCTTATTTTTTCAACCAACATTTTTGAAAACCTATTTATGAGAATCCATGCAAGGTACCTTAGAGAAAAGTTATCTCGGCGATATAATTTCAAGAGTTCCTCATTCCATCCACATGCTGGGAATGTATACTTACCCAGCGCTCTGGATTAAGGTATTGAAGACTGTAATTAAAAAAAGAACAAAACAAAACAAAACAAACAAAAAACTCATGAGGGTGAGGTTGCTAACAATTAGCATCCCATCAAGTAAATACAACAACCTTGGTCAATTAACCACCCGAGAAGAACTTAAAATCATGGAACAAAGAAGAGAGAGATTCTGATGGGAGTGACTGTGTCTTTCTTTGAACAAACTCGAGGTCCTGCCATGCCAGGCACTGTAGGGCCTATGTACTTCGAGACACAGCCTGGACCCTGCTAGGCTGGGTGCCCTAGCGAAGAGCTCTGGGCATGTTTGATAAAGGGGGTGAAGGAAAAGGAAGTGCATTTGCAAGAAGGGGAGGGGCCAGCCTGTCAATATAAAGATAGCCTAATGGCAACCTTGTGAGTGAGTTATATTCACTCATCTACCCAGGGAAATCTGGGAAAGTCACCAAGAATGGGCTGTGTTCCTTCTGCAATATGGAAAAATGCATTGTCAAGTCATTACAAACTTAACAGAGAAAAACGGGCACAAACCCATTGGGAGTGATATATTTCTCTGAATATTCCATGATCGCTTAGTCCACTTAATGCAACTTTTTTTTTTTTTTTTGAGACAGAGTCTTGCTCTGTTGCCCAGGCTAGAGTGCAGTGGCACAATCTCGGCTCACTGCAACCTCCTTCTCCTGGGTTCAAACAATTCTCCTGTCTCAGCCTCCCAAGTAGCTGAGATTACAGGCATCTGCCACCACACCTGGCTAATTTTTGTATTTTTGTAGAGACAGTTTCACCACGTTGGCCAGGCTGGTCTTGAACTCCTGACCTCAGGTGATCCGTCTGCCTCGGCCTCCCAAAGTGCTGGGATTACAGGCATGAGCCACCACACCTGGCCCAATGCAACTCTTAAAATGCCAAATTTACACAAAGATTAGTGTTCGTTTATCTGATCCAGAAGGGAAACTGACATTTTGAATGTCTACTACCGCACAGCCCAATATGGTAGCCACTAGCTACAGGTAGAATTTAAATTTAAAATAATTAAAAGGCAGTAACACTTTAAAATTCTAAAAATTAAATTAAAAATTCAGCATAGTAGTCTCTCTAGTCGCATTTCAAGTGCTCAATAACCACATGTGGCTTGTGGCTGCCGTATTAGACAGCGTCCATGTCCATCATTACAGTAAAAGTTCTGTTGGACAGCACTGGTTTAGTAGTATCAGCATTACTCTTGTATACTATGTTGTACATGTGTTACCTTATTGATTCCCAAATCTATCCCAAAGAAGGACTTCATTCTTATTTTGCAGATGAGGCAAGAATCCCCAGAAAAATAAGCAGTTCTCTTTCATGTAGTGGCCACTCCAGTATCTGACTGATGGTCAGCGTTCTGTGAATGGACAGCTAAGCTAGGTTGTGAGAGACTGGGATTGTTGGACTAGGAAGCCCAGCACTTCCAACAGTGGCAAGATTCTGTTCCAGTATGATCACATTTTATTTTATTTATTCATTTTTTTGAGACAGGGTCTTGTTCTGTGTTTCAGGCAGAGTGCTGTGGCATGATCATGGCTCACTGGAGCCTCGACCTCCTGGGCTCAAGCAATCCTCCCACCTCAGCCTCCCAAGTAGTGGGGCTATAAGTACACACTATCATGCCTAATT
Organism: Hylobates moloch; assembly: GCF_009828535.3. Lineage (NCBI taxonomy): Eukaryota > Metazoa > Chordata > Mammalia > Primates > Hylobatidae > Hylobates > Hylobates moloch. The sequence continues at coordinate 90,860,318 of NW_026652276.1, forward strand.
TTTTTTAAATTTATTTTTTGTAGATATGGGGCCTTACTATGTGACCTAGGCTGGTCTCAAACTCCTGGGCTCAAGCAATTCTCCTGCCTCAGCCTCCCAAAGTGCTGGGATTTCAGGCATGAGCTACCATGCCCGCCCTGGTTGCATTTTAAAATCAAACCTTTGTAGACCCTTGCTTCTCCTTGCTATAATTTAACAATTTGCCTGAATACTAAAATTACTCATACAATGAGAAAGTCTATTTTAGTTTTAAAAGGACAGGATAAGTAAGTAGATGCCTAGTCCTTCTGGGAATGGAGAATGGCTGCAAATAGGCACAAGGTTTCTTTTGAGGTGTTAGACATGTTCTATTAGATTGTGGTATAAATTGTGTTCTGTAAATATATTAAAAATCATTGAATTGTCACTTAAAATATGTGAATTTTACATATGTAAGTTATACCTCAATAAAGCTATTTTTTAAAAAAAGAACAAGATATAAATCCTAAAACTCTAGGGCAGCCAAATATTTAATGTGAAAAAGCTGCCAAACCTTTAATTAGTGGGTCAAAGTTTAATTGCTGGTATTTTCTGAATTTCCCCCATGATGTTGAAAAAGAAATGATGTTTCATCTGGAGCCAAGCACCAGGAAACTCTACAAGGTATACATTATTATCTACATTTTCTAACGGAGGAAATTAGGACTCAGAAGGTTAAATAACTTGCTTGAGATTCACAGCCAACTAGAACTGGTGACAGTGTCAAACCCAGTACTGTCTGGATCCAACAGCCGTGGCTGCTGTCCTGTTGGTATCATGTTCCCTCTTTCTGTGTGAATGAGAAGAAGCCCTTACGTTGTTTCGCTTGAGATCACCTTCCTTCTCTCAGAAGACAACAGCTAGCTGATTTTCCAGTGTTACTATCTGCATTTTGCATTTCGTACTCAAGAAGATTCCCTAAAGGGAAAAAAGAGTCTAGACCAAAATATCTTTTTTTTTTTTTTTTTGAGACAGAGTCTGGCTCTGTCACCCAGGCTGGAGTGCAGTGGTGTGACCTTGGCTCACTGCAATATGACTTTATCACTACATGATATGACTTGCAGAGGTGTCTGCATAAGAGCTTTTGAGGGACTAGTCACTGTCATGTTTCTTGCACGTGGGTTAACAGCTCAGTTTTAGATCACTTGATAAGTTGGGTAGCTTGCTCCTACCTGTTTTATGAAATAAACTGCTGGAAAATTATAAGCTGATGGGGCTTCCATCAGGTCTTTTCAGCTTTCGCCAGGCCTAGTAACCTTTATGTCTTCAGTTATGTTCTCTTAGCATCTAACATTCTTTCCTTCTTGCCATCTCTGTGTCTTTTTGATCATTAACTATTTAGCCAGATATCTGGGTGACATCTCTCCAACCTGTCCTGGTCTTACTAAGCCTCGCATGGCCACCTGCCCTTCCTGGATACTTCCAGTGGTCAGGCCCAGGCAGTTTCCTTCTGGCCTCTCTAGCTCACTTGCTCTTCTCTCTGTGCCTTTGTAAATAACATAGATCCTTTCCTTTATCTTTTCTTTCCTTTTTTTCTGGGATATGTTCATACTCCCTTTCAACTAGTTGAAACAAAATAAACCAAACCAAACCAAAAATAAATAAAAACAAGAAACCAAGCCAGTACCAGGCCAGCAGAACATGTCTATGTGCTACATTTGGGCTCTTGAATGTTGGACTTCTGCTTTTTCATATACAAAGCAATGTAGATGACATTAAAAAAAAAAAAAAAACAAAGTAAATGTTGTAATGATATAAACTAATTATGAAAATGGGTATCACAGTGCTTTATTTTTCCCTCTACCGACATCCTTAGAAACAGGGAGTAAACAGGAACTTCTGCTTCTACATATTTGGCCATGGTGGAGTTTATTAGATTTGAGATTCTTACAATGTCGTTCACATTTCAACATAAAGTTCATTTGTAGGAGTCCCTGAGTCACTTCTTGTGTACTCAGAGATAATTGAATCCCAGGATTTGAAAAGTTGTTAAGGTAGTTTCAGGAAATCAGCTGTCTTCTAGTGGCAGTAGTGGAGTGTGTATTCAGCTGCTTGACTCACTACCTCAGCAGGCAGCTTGCTTTTTTTGTGAACTGTAGGCACTAACCATCCCCAGGACATGTTTTCAAAACCAGGCAAGTGCCTTCTTCCTGACTTACGTACCACAGTCTCACTTGGGGTCCCGATGTCTTCACAGCAGCCAGTTCAGCTCCCTTAGAATGGTCCATCACACATCACATTTCCAGCAAAGCATTGCCTAGGACTAACTCCAAACTGTATTCGTAGATATTTTAGAAACACTGGGTCAGGCACAGCGGTTCACGCCTATAATCCCAGCACTTTGGGAGGCCGAGGCAGGAAGATCACCTGAGCCTAGGAGTTTGATATCAGCCTGGGCAACATGACAAGGCCCTATCTCTACAAAAAAAAGAAAAAATAAATAAAAATTGAAACATTGTTTTTTTTTTTCTTTCTCTCTCTTACTCTGGATTTTATGCAGGTATACCTAAATTCAGACAAAAGATGTGTTCTGAGAGAACTCTCTGCTTTAAAGGACTTCAAGATACCTGTCTTTGTAGGCAATGAATACGTCTATGAAACAGTTACCCCGCACTTATTCGTTTTGTAGGTCCAAAGTTTTTCCCTAGTAGATTTGCACAGAGGAATTTGATTATAATTTGATTAACAAATATGTTTCCTCTATAAAGGGCAGTTTCAGAAGCACTATATAAAGTACATGGATTTGGACACATTGCAGTTATCAGGTTTATAGTACATTTTCTATGCAGTAAATACAGTAAGAAAAACGGCTACATTTCAAGATGGGTTATTGTGCATATATAATCATTGAGAAATTAATTCTTTTTGTTTTTATCAATGTGAAAATGTCAGCCCTAGGAAATGAGAATGAAAAGTTGATTTATTGTGTGCCTATTATGTGCCAGGTCCTGGAGTAGGTATTTTAATGTTAAGTGCAGCTCAGTGTGGGATGTGAATCTGCTGGCTCTAAGGCTGAACTACCTGAGTTTGAATCTTAGCCTTCCCACTGCTACAAGGATTCAGTGAGATAAAGTGTCCAAAACATCTAGCCCATGCTGATGTGATAGCAAGAAATCAGTAAATATTACTGCTCATTATATCTTGTTCCATTTAATCCTGTGAAGTAGGCAGTGTCCCTCTTTAATAGACAAGAAGACTGTCTCAGAGTGGTCCAGTAACTTCTATAAAGTTTTCTGCAGTATGTTGCAGAGGCAAAATTTAGAACCAGGACTTGACTGGGCACTCTGATAAAACCGCTAACCAGGAGTTCTTGTTCTAGGCTGCCGGGAAAATCTGTGCTACCCTTGCTAGAATGATGGCCTCTACTAAGAGACAAAGTTGCCCTTAAAGGCAACAAATTCACAAGTAAACATTTCTACATGTAGAAAAACTTTCAAAGGACCAGATTCAGCAGTCGACTATTTCTTAAAGTTTTTTCCCCCCCGCTGGACAGCAGATTCTCAACTATATGGATAGGTCTATATTTTTCAAAACCTGTGCATGATTTATGAAACATAATCAAATACACCATCCCTCCCAATACCTCTGCTGTGTAAATGTTACCATCTATGCAAATATCAACTTTTAATGCCAGCTTAAGTAAACTGTAAGGATGATGTTCCTGTAGCAGCCATAAGACAAACCTCCAGGGATTTTTGTGGCGGGGGAGGCAAGGAAGGGGTTGACTTTTTAACTTGGCCACATCAGTCAGACTGGATTTCAGTGCCTTTTTTTTTTTTTTTTTTTTTTTGTCGCCCAGGCTGGAGTGCAGTGGCGTGATCTTGGCTCACTGCAAGCTCCGCCTCCCGGGTTCACGCCATTCTCCTGCCTCAGCCTCCCAAGTAGCTGGGACTACAGGCGCCCACCACCACGCCCGGCTAATTTTTTTTATTTTTTATTTTTAGTAGAGACGGGGTTTCACCACGTTAGCCAGGCTGGTCTCAAACTCCTGACCTTGTGATCCCCCCGCCTCGGCCTCCTAAAGTGCTGAGATTACAGGCGTGAGCCACCGCTCCCGGCCTTTTTTTTTTTTTTTTTTTTTTTGAGATGGAGTCTCGCTGTGTCATCCAGGCTGGAGTGCAGTGCCGCCGTCTCAGCTCACTGCAACCTGTGCCTCCCAGGTTCAAGCGATTCTCCTGCCTCAGCCTCTCGAGTAGCTGGGATTACAGGCACCCACCACCAGGCCCGGCTAATTTTTGTATTTTTAGTAGAGATGGGGTTTCACCATGTTAGCCAGGCTGGTCTCAAACTCCTGACCTGGTGATCCACCCACCTTGGCCTCCCAAAGTGCTGGGATTACAGGCATGAGCCACAGTGCCCAGCCTTCAGTGCTGTTTAAATAGCTCTTCTAGTGTGGGCTTCAACTGAGAACATCCCTGTTTTCATCCTCTAGGTTGTTTTTCTGCTCAGTGTTCTTGTTGACCACGTCTGGGCTGCTGCAGGACAATGATTGAAGTTTTAGTAGTGAAAGAGTTCAATAGTATTGACATTGAAACTGGAAAATCATTTTACTAATGTAAGATGATGCTTTACTATATTGAAATCTTAGACAAATAGATGACCCATAGCTCAAATACAGGTAGGATTTATCTTTTATAATAAGCTGAGTCTCTTTTTCCTTTAGATGTATATGCAAAAGAGAAGATGGATGAAAACTAACGTTTCACAAGTGATATGGGCTTAATATAGCACAAAACAAGAAGAATTGGTGCTGAGTATTGCATAATTTTCATTGCAGTTTACTTCCTAGCACTTAATCTAGTCAAAATATTTTTCTTCACAACATTGCTACTTTCCGAATAACTCAGACGCTTAGCTGTATTCTGCCATCTAAATTTATATCTGCAATAAGGCATGGAGTGTGTGCATCAAATTTTAGGCAAATGAAAAGAACTCACCCCAGGATACTGTTATGGATGTGACAATTTAAGAAGCTACACATCATCTCAAACTATTCTGTTTTCTTTGCCAGGGCTCAGCGGATTCCTATACAAGCAGGCCGTCTGACTCCGATGTCTCTTTGGAAGAGGACCGGGAAGCAATTCGACAGGAGAGAGAACAGCAAGCAGCCATCCAGCTTGAGAGGGCAAAGGTGACTCTCTTTCCCTCTCTTTGGCTCAAAAGTGGGTCGTTGCTCAGTGGCCACCAGCTGCTCTTCCCTTACCTCACACATTTCTGCAATAAGCATTTTGTGATTATTCTAACAAGGCTCCAGATTGGGAAGCTCTCTGATTCCTTCACCTCTAAGTGAGATTAGTAACATCTCCAAAGAGGCATTTCCTCAGAACCTTCACCTTTTTGTATTTGGTTTGGTGGTGAATTATTGGTCATCTTCCAACTTAGCAATATCAAGCCTCCCATGCCCAGTATTGGCAGAGAGCCCCCCAGGTACCAGCTTGCCCTGCCTATTCCTGGCCCCTCCTCGTCCATTACTTCAGCCTTTATTACAGGCCACACTTGTGCTGTTGCTCTGCGGATCGCCCTGTTTGTTTCTCTACTCTTCTCTCTCACTTTCAGTATCACACCTCAAGTTCAGTGTGAAGTTCAGGACTTTGAACAACTCTGAGAAGTGCAGCAAAGACGAGCAATAAAGGCCATTGCCAAAATAGACCTTCAGATATTCCACAAGAAGGGGCCTCCATAGAAATCGCTGCATCCACAGGAAGCAACAAGGAACCAATTGCACAGTTGAAAGTTAGAACCAAAACGGTCACTAGGGATCTCCCATTCCATGTGCTTCTGACTTCGTTTTGTTTGTTTGTTTTTTGATTTTTTGAAGCACTACCCCTTTTGTCCAATGAAATTTTATGCACAATAGCAAAATACAAGACAAGGTCATGGCTGGTCTGTCCTCTTTGCCCTACATGACAGACTCCTAAATATTGATTCAGTCTTTCTGATTTTTAGGAGAAGAAAAAACAGAAGCCCAAATAAAGTGAATTCCTTCCCTTTTCTATTTTTATTGTAAAATAGTTAGAGGTGAGAGGCTGTGCATGGTGGCTCACACCTGTAATTCTAGCTACTTGGGAGGCTAAGATGAGAGGATCACCTCAGCCCAGGAAATAAAGGCTGAAGTGAGCTGAGATCACACCACTGCACTCCAGCCTGGGCAACAGAGCAAAACCCTACCAAAAAAAAAGGGGGGGGAGGGGACGGTTGCGGTGGCTTACACCTGTAATCCCAACACTTGGGGAGGCCGAGGAGGGCAGATCATTAAGTCAGGAGTTAGAAACCAGCCTGGCCAACATGGTGAAACCCCATCTCTACTAAATATACAAGAAATAGCTGGGCGTGGTGGTGTGCACCTGTAATCCCAGCTACTGGGGAGGCTGAGGCAAGAGAATCACTTGAACCCAGGAGGCAGAAGTTGCAGTGAGCCGAGATCACGCCATTGCACTCCAGCCTGGGCAACAGGGCGAAACTTCGTCTCAAAAAAAAAAAAAAAAAAAAGGTGGGAGGAGAATGATGCAGTCAAATTAGGTGTCTTCATTTGCCTCAACACCTATGATGTCTGTGCTCTGTTGGTGGAAGGGGCTTTTCTTGCAGTACATGTGAAGGGACATCAGTGAGGTTCCAGCCTCAACTGCTGTTCCCCAGTCAGATTCCCAGCACAAATACATAAGTTGGTAACAAAGCAGCTCAGAATATCAGGAATCTTGTGTCTCGCTGTGGCTAATTTTTGTTATAAAATTTTCTTTCAGAATCTGTTTTGTGGCCATTGTGGTCACCCAAATGTGGGTGGCAGCACCGTTTGCTTAGGCTGGTGGTTTACGTGTCCCCACAGGGCTGTGCCAGCCTGAGAGCACTTTGCTGAGAGGCATTTGTGTAAAAAGAGTTCCCAAACCAGCTTTGTTAGCTAAAGAGAAGATGATCTGTGAAGAGCCCTGCCCATCAGCTTTGACGCTGACTAACCCTTCTTTTCCCTGGCAGGACCAGATATTCTGTTGTGTAGAATCCCATAGGTTTTCAGATCTGGACTATTTCAAAAATACTATTTTATCCTCTTCCCACCTTTTTTTTTCTTTTTAAAAAGACCTTGCACACGTTTCCTGTATTCCAAGGTAAGAAGGTGTTTGTTATCATTTAAAATAAACACAGATTTTAAGATTAGAGAAGAGACTGTCCTCCCCTACCTTTGTCTATCCCTCTTAATACTTTAGAGCACATTTTAAAATTTGGAATATTGGAAAGTATTGCAGGAGAGGAAAAATGGTTGGGCTGATAGGACCAAATCATTTTCAGAGTCGTCTCTGCAGGTTTCTTGATATTGCCGGAGAATGTAAAACTCATTTGAGATCCCTCTTTGGAAAGTTATTTCTCTTACTACCTGGTACTATCAGAGTTTCAATATGAAAAATGCTCCTCTCTCCTCCTTTCCTCATTCCTTATTCCATGGTTCTGTCCTTAGTCCAAACCTGTAGCATTTGCCGTGAAGACAAATGTGAGCTACTGTGGCGCCCTGGACGAGGATGTGCCTGTTCCAAGCACAGCTATCTCCTTTGATGCTAAGGACTTTCTACACATTAAAGAGGTAAATGTAGAACATACTGCATCCCTTCACCTGCCAAAAAGCTGAAGCCAGGAATAAGCTCTGAGCCAAATTAGCCAGAGAGGAGACCCGAGGAGCTGCCAGTGCAGTACCTCATTTAATTTGCTGAGCCTTCCAAATCTAGTCATTCTCATTAAGATTGAGAAGTCTGAGATCGTTGCTTACATTATCACACACTTACAACATTAAATCACAGTCAACTTTAAAATTATAGCATGGATTTCCGACAGACCTCTATGGTCCTCTGGGCACTTTTAAATCCCCTTCTGTGACTGCAGAGCCATAAATGCATGGGTCCAACTTAGGAAAATGTAAGTTTGGTGGCATGGCACCTACCCAGAAGGGACTGTTTACAGGGGATGTTGTAATTATAGACATGTAGACTATAGACCTGTGCACCTTGACCACGGAACCAACACTAGAGTGTATAATCATTCAAAGAAAGATTTACAGCTAAGAAAAGGGCAGAGGACTCTGGGAAACAGAAAGACAAATGGGTAAAGTGTTTGAGTAGCCAAGAAGGGTGGGATCCAAGACCCCTAGTGGAGGAACAGACCTTTGATACAAAGAAGAATGCTAATTCATTGTGACATGCAGGGAAAAGATGAGTGCAGGCATAGACACTTCAGGGCCTTGGGAATAGGAAACTGAGGACCCATCAACTTCAACCATGGCCTCTACTTTCTTGATGGTACATGAGGTGAGGATGTCTACATTTGTCTAGAAGACAAGAACTCGTGACCTGAAACATGTGCCCTAGCATCTGAATGGTTAAGTTGATTATGTCTCACCATTTCCCATCAAAAATGCCCAAGCCATATTCATTAGTTGCTAACACCCACTGTGTCCAAGGAGAAGCAGCACTTGAAAAGGTAAGAGACGTTCTTACATGTGACATGCACACTCACTCACACCAACATTCCAACCTTGTATTTGATTGCTTTCCTGCATTGTATCAATGTTTCAATTTGTCCTGGCTGCCGTTTGAGCTATGTGCTTTTTGATCAGTGATTTTCTCTTCAGTCTGGCAGTTTGATGTGACATTGAGCTGGTAATCTTATGTGGACCAGAGCCGCCTGTTTTCATGTCTTGAAATGATCAGATAAGAAAACATCTTTGAAATAGAAAGTGCTAATCATTTTAGGGAAATCCGAATAGAGAAGGGTTGGAACAACACTGAGGTGACCTCTGTAGAGAGCTGGCACAAGCTCCCAGAACATCAACACAAATGAACACATTTCTATAATCAAGTTATAGCCTTTCCTCTCATCCATCACTTAGAAGGCCATCTATTATGCACCATGTTAAGTACTTTCTCAGTAATAAAAATAAAAAAGCTTAAATGCAGAGAAAAGCTACAACTATGCTTGTCACATAAGCCAAATGATAATCAAATTAAGCTCTTGATTTTACATAGTGACTTTCTCCCAAGTAACTCAAAAAACTCATTCCCCCTGAGTCAGATTCTCACTGTGCTTTCGCTGTTTCCTAGAACTAAGTTAAAACATTTTGGGAAGTTGAATTAACCATTTCAGCAAGCCCTTTAAAGTCATTTGGGTGCCATTTAACAAATGAGTGTTCCAGTGGGCTATGCCACTTCATTTCAGGAAGTAACCTAAGCCCTAGGAAACTATGACTCATGGTCTGTTTTGTCCTCAACACAGTAAAATTTAAATTCCAGACCTATGCACCCAAGATTCTAAAAGGGTCCCTTTGCCCTTTGTTAATTCCAAAATAAACAGACCTATTATTTTAGGCCTGTTATACTAAAAGACAGGAAAGTGGGGAAAAACAACTAAGACCTAGATTGTTCAAGGTTTTATATCAGGTCAATTCAGATTTTTTTCTTTTCTTTTTTGTTTTTTTGGAGGCAGGGTCTCGCTCTGTTTTCCAGGCTGGAGTGCAGTGATGCAATCACAGCTCACTGCAGTCTTGAACTCTTGGGCTCAAGTGATCCTCCTATCTCAGCCTCAGCCTCCCAAGTAGCTAGGACTACAGGTGCACTACTACACCCAGCTAATTGTGTAGTCTAGTATAATGCACTACACTAGCTAATTGTGTAGTACACTAGGTAATTAGTAGTACACTACTATACTAGCTAATTGTGTAGTACACTACACTAGCTAATTGTATAGCTAGCTAATGGTGTAGTACACTACACTAGCTAATTGTGTAGTACACTAGGACTACAAGTGCACTACTATACCCAGCTATTTGTGTGTGTGTGTGTGTGTGTGTGTGTGTGTGTGTAGACAGGGTCTTGCTATGTTACCCTGGCTGATTTCAAACTCCTAGCCTCAACTGATCCTCTTACCTCAGCCTCCAAAAGTGCTGGGAATACAGGAATGTGCCACCATGCCCAGCCCTCAATTTACATTTATTTCAATGCAATCTCAGACTATATGCCACTCGTATAGTATGCATGGAGAAGCTGTGTGCATAACAAAGGCCAAATTCTTACCAGACCATATTTCTCATGAGTATGAAGCTGTTACTCAGAATAATTTAAAGTTTACCCAGAACTTCATGGTGTGATTATTCAATGAAACCTTCCATTCCTCCTTCATAATGTATCAGAATCATATATATATATATATACACAGACATATATAAATTTCACTTTTCTATGAGCTCAGCAAAATATACTACGTATCATTGTTACATTTTGGAAAATAATATATGTTTATAAATGTATATATTTTGGGTCAAAATAGGAGAGAATTATCTTGCCCAACACTGATAAAAACAGTAAAGGAAGTTTTTAGAATCATCTCCAGAGAGCTTAAACAATAGAGCCGATACCTATTTTGTAGAAGTGACCTAGCTGAAACCTTCCCTTGAGGCAGGGAGCTTGAACTAAATTGCTTTCTGCTGTATAATTCAGCAAATGTATAGTTAGAAATGCAGTTTTGCCAATCCACCAAATAAGCCCACATTGACAGACTGTCACCCCACACTGGTTGAAGCCTTCTCATAGACTTGGGTCTTGAGTTTACATGTCATGGAACTTAACTTAAATGGAAATTCTGGAGTTCCTCTTGGGCTTCAGAGTGTTTGGAAGTTACTTGCAAAATTTCACCTACAAATATATAATGTGCTCAGACTTTGTAAGAGTAGGCATCTTTTTCTTCAAGTAGTAAGATGGACCTTAATTTGCAAATCTATATTTGAAAGATCATGACTCTTCCCCAGTGAGATTAGACTACAGATAGTATCATGGAATTTTTAACTGAAAGCTTTTGACAAATTCTGGACTATTAAATGTATTTCATCTCAGACATACCCGTCTTGCCTTCCAGAGTTCCAGTTACATTGGTGCATATTTATCCTTGTAAAATATGTTCCTTAAGAATTGGTTAGAGCTTCTTGACAAAGACCAAAAGAATCCAAAGGTTAGGACCAGACATTAGTCCAGGGGTTCACAAACTATAGCCCACAGGTCCAGTCTGACCCACTGCCTTTTTTGTAAAGAAAAGTTTTATTGAAACACAGCCGTGCTCACTTGCTGACGTTTGTCTGTGGCTGCTTTCACACAAGGACAGCAGATTCAACTAATTGTAACAGAGACCACATGGTCTGCAAAGCCTGAAGTATTTACTACTTGGACCTTTACAGAAAAAGTTTGCAGAACCCTGCTTTAGTCTATTAATCTACCTCGGATATATATATTTATATATGTATATATATAGATATATATACATATAATATACTTTATATAATATATAGTATAGGTATATATACACATATATACATATACAATATAGTTTACATAAAATATAGTAGAGATATATAGATACATACACACATATATACATATACAATATAGTTTATATAAAATATAGTATAGTATACTATAATATAGTATAGTTTATATAAAATATAGTATAGTATACTATAATATAGTATAGTTTATATAAAATATAGTATATAGTGTAGTATATAAAATATAGTATACACACATATTCATATAAAATATAGTTTATATAAAATATAGTATATAATATCATGTATATAGCATTTTATTCTTCTTGTCCCCTAAGATTAATAAACAACATGTGAAGATAAGTGAATTACTATTGATAGCAATTTTATTTCTGAATTCCAGAAATATAACAATGATTGGTGGATAGGAAGGCTGGTGAAAGAGGGCTGTGAAATTGGCTTCATTCCAAGTCCACTCAGATTGGAGAACATACGGATTCAGCAAGAACAAAAAAGAGGACGTTTTCACGGAGGGTACGTTCCCATCTTTTCTATGCGCTTTTTTTTGCTCAGAAAATTGGGTGATATTTTCAAGGGTGTATGCTTTCAAAGTAGAAGATACTTTTCTGTGTGTAAGGTGTTTCTGAAATTGACAGAGAAGAGTTTCAGATAGTTCTCTATCCTCAGTGCATGCTGAAGCCTAACACCACTGGAGACCATATGAATTCCATGGCAGAGACTGTTTTCTGTGGCCTCAGCAAGCCCTCCTTGGAACCCAAGCTTTCCTCTAGGAGAGTCACTTCGGGCATTCTTTCTCCACACAGTGAGTGGGAGCTGACCTGAACCAGCATTATGGCTCCTCTTGGTTCACTTACAGAGACTCTTCCTTAAGTGGGCACAAAATGTGATGGTATGTGCAGGTCCCGGCACTGATAGTACCTTCTCCACCCCAGGCTTTTTGTGGCATCTCTTGTCTCCTGGTATTTGGGTGAAGACAGCTTCAGGTGAATCAACCTCTAGTGAGCTACTGAAGTAGGCATGTAGATCTCAGAGTGCAGGTATTTAAAGGTCCCAGGAACACAAGCACAGCTTGACAGAAGAGAAACCAAATCATCCTGAGTCTGCATGTATTGTGTCGTAGCCTGCACTGAAGCATTGATTTGATATGTGTTACAATTTTTTGAAAGTTCTAAAATAGAAGCAGCTCTTTCTCTTGACCCTCAACCTCTGTTTTCTGTTGAATGCTTTTCTATTTCAAAAAACTCCTGTGTTCTTTAGGCGCCTACCTTTGTCACAATAAGAACCGCTCCAACAGTAATAGGAGATCACAAAAGTACAGTTACCCCACTTTCAATTATCAATCTTTTTTAGCATATAACTTGCCAATACTATTATTAATATTAATCCCTCTTGTCCCTTGTATTAGTCTGTTCTCATACTTCTTTTTTTTTTTTCTTAGAGTCTTGCTCTGTCGCCCAGGCTGAAGTGCAGTGGCGCAATTTTGGCTCACTGCAACCTCCGCCTCCCAGGTTCAAGTGATTCTCCTGACTCAGCCTCCTGAGTAGCTGGGGTTACAGGCATGCGCCACCGCGCCTGGCTAATTTTTGTATTTTTGGTAGAGGTGGGGTTTCATCATATTGGTCAGGCTGGTCTCGAACTCTTGACCTCGTGATTTGCCCGCCTTGGCCTCCCAAAGTGTTGGGATTACAGGTGTCAGCCACCGCGCCCGGCCTGTTCTCACACTTCTATAAAACTGGATAACTTATGAAGAAAAGAGCTTTAATTGTCATGGTTCTGTAGACTGTACAGGAAGCATGGCAGCATCTGCTTCTGGGGAGGTCTCAGGGAGCTTTTACTGGTAGCAGAAGGCAAAGCAGGAGCAGATGTCTTACATGCCTGGAGCAGGAGGAAGAGATGGGGAAGTGCCACACACTTTTAAACAATCAGATCTCACTATAACACACTCATTGTCACAGGAACAGCACGAGGAGATGGTGCCAAACCATTCATGAGGGACCGCCCCCATGGTCCAGTCACCTCTCAGCAGTCCTCACCTCCATCACTGGGGATTACCTCTCAACATGAGATTTGCTGGGGACACAGATCCAAACCATATTATCCCTTTTTTTCTAAAATTTTGTCTTCCATGCTCCTTTTTAGACACATGGGGAGCATGTGTTCCTGTCTTGGGGTCTTTGCATTTGCTGTTTTTTCTTACTGGGACCTTTTTCTTCACACTTACACCAGGCCACTCCATCTGCTTTATATCTTTGTTAGGTATCACCCTTTCAGTGTCCCCTTTCCTGCGAACTGTATTTAAAATTGTAACCACTCCCCTTCCCTGTACTTCCCATTCCTTCTCTGACTTAGTTTTCTCTGTTGCACTTATTACTCTCAGAAATATTATATATTTACCTATTTATCTTGTTTGGTATAAGCTGAGCATCCATAATCTGAAAAGCTGAAATACAGAATCCTCCAAAATTTGAAACTTTTTGAGGACTGACATGATGCTCGAAGGAGATGCTCATTAGAGCATTTTCAATTTGAGACATTTGGATTAGGGATGTTCAACTAGTAAGTATATAGTGCAAATTTCCGAAATCTGAAAACAATGGAAATCCAAAACATTTCTGCTCCCAACCATTTTGGATAAGGGATATTCAACCGGTACTGATATGTCCTACTAGTATATGACTCAATAAGGGAAAGGATTTTGTCTCCCCAATGCCACTGTCATATTTCTACTTTCTAAAACAGGGATGTATGATCAATATTTGTTGAATAAAATAACTGAATTATCATTTTCAAAGTTTTATTGTTATTATTATTTCTTAATTGTTACAGTCATGGGCCATATAACATTTTTGTCAAAGACAAAAAGTGGGAAGGTGGCAGCTCCCGATGGCATTTGTGGGCTTCAGGGAAGCTTCCAGAGCACACCTGAGGAGACCGGAGTTGAGGATCTTCCATTCAAATAAATAATATTTTTCGTGACCAATTCCCTACGATCAGTTCTTAACTCTGATGCCCACATAATCATCTTGTAGGAAGAAATGGTTTCTCCGGGTCTTACTGCCTGTTTTGAGCTGTGTTTGACATCTGACTGGCACATTGGTGCCTGGTGTTAGGTTAACAAGCAGTTCATAAGACCATTCCTGTCAGTGACGGTTTTGCCTGATTTCCGCACTGAGTAACTAGAAGAGATGCTTTTGCAAAGTATTCCAGGTCTCGGCTAGTTCTCCACATTCTCTTAGAAATGAGGTCAAAGAAAACATTTGGACAGATTCTTGAAGTTCTTTATAGCAGAATTTGGTGTGTTTTGAATTATTTAATAGGATGAGGGCCAAAGAAAGCTTTGTACTCTCAAGTTCTATTTTCAAAGAATCTGGGGAGTGAGTCTTTAGTTCCTTTTCTTTATCCTAGGAAATCAAGTGGAAATTCTTCTTCAAGTCTTGGAGAAATGGTATCTGGGACATTTCGAGCAACTCCCACATCAGCAGGTGAGGGTTGTAGTTAAACTCTTTTTCATAGACTGTATTCCTTTTAAAAATATTTGAACACACATGCAAGTATTTTTGCTAATTTGGAAACAATTTGAAGGCTTAATTTAAAGATTTCTCTAATATTTCATTTCTCATTTGTTTTCTATGGTAATTTGATTTCATTTAAAATGGTAATAAAAATTCACATCATTAGAATATAATTTTGAAAAACCTTATTTACCCCCCAGAGTTAATAACTGTCCATTGTGTAAATTGATATTCAAAAAATTCATTATTTTACCCAAGAAACGGACAGAGTTTAAGATGGTGAGGGCCAGTAAAAAAAGGAAAAAAATGATGCAGACTCTCAAGAAAATGCTCTGTTTTCAGGCTCCATGTGGAACTTCAGGATGCATTAGTACAGCCTGAGCTGGGAGGGTTGAAGCAGAGAGTAAGGCAGGGCCCAAATGAGGGAGAGTGTCATTTACATTTGGACAGCAGACAGCCAAGCCCTGGAGTTAATGGTAATGAAGAGATAGTGGTGGCCTAATAGGGAGTTGTGGTGCATCTGGAAACTATGGAGGTATTCATGTAGGAATTTTTCTTCTACCACATTCTCTGATTCCTATAGGCTAATTTCATTCTGGCCTAGAACTGCTGTTGCATTAGGGCATCCAGTGCCCTAGTTACCAATTCCAATTGTATTATCAATTTGGAATGGCAAGTCCAAGGCCCTATTCTGGCCTACCAAAACTGGAGGCAACTGGATTGGTTCTGGAATGGTTCTAAGCGTCTGGGTCCTTGTTCATGTGAAGCCCTCTGATCTACAGGACACTGAACCAAACCAAGTTTCTGAGTTATACCCAACTAGACTGGAGCTGCTTGGATGTCCACAGAATCGCTTTAAATCAGTTATTGAGTATATTTTGCTTCGTTCCCATTTGTTGGACATTCAGGACATTGAACACTTTAGCTATTACAAACAGGAAAGGACAGCAATAACTGGTTATAAATTTATCTGAGGAATAACTGGTTATAAATGCATTTGAAATTTAAAAGCAAGATAGTAGGAAAAATGTGCCAATATCCTAGAAAATGGGCAAAAATGTCCAAGGGACTGCAGAATTATGAGTTAACAAATATAAAAATAACTAGTGATTGAGGTGATAGTCATTTTTGCCCAAGTGGTTATTCTGTTTCATTTTATGAAATTGCATTTGTCTACCTTGTTCCCAGCAACACTGTGCTATGTCCAGCACGGGAACAACCCATGGTGAATGGCTGGCCCGGAACTTCCAGTGTTGCTCTCAACTCCTGTACCCAACTCCCAACCAGTGAGAAATCAGGATATAAGGTCGTTTGTACCAGGGAGGAAGCTGTCTGTTTTTCATACATCTTCAAAATTGACATGTCCAGAATGAAATCATAAGGCAGGTTCTCCAAAGTGGGCGATAGGAAAGTGGTGAAGATAATTACAGGGACAAATGAGTACATTCTTCCATCTTTTAAACTCATGTACTGTCATTTGCAGAGATTACATATTTTGATATGGCTCTCGTTATTGTCTTTTAGCAAAACAGAAGCAAAAAGTGGTAAGTTGTGTTTCCTTTTTAAATCTACTGTTAAGGTTCCTATACATACATGCCTGCAATGCTCCATTTCAGTGACCCAAGTGGCTATAAAATAAGGGAAGAGCCTCCTCGGTGGGGACTTTGATAATCATTTGTCATTCAACCTGAGAATTATGAATGTTGTGGCTGTGGAGAGGCATGCTCAACCTCACCTTGTCACGCATGTCGAATCATCTTTTTCAGACGGAGCACATTCCTCCTTACGATGTTGTGCCGTCAATGCGTCCGGTGGTGTTAGTGGGGCCGTCACTGAAAGGTTACGAGGTACAAATATCATCTGTTACTCTTCAGTTCTTGATCGAGCACCCAGGAGACAGTCATGTTGACACGTGCTCCTCAAGGGTCTGTTTCCACGTGGGTCCTGATGGAAGCCAGTGCTCAGCATGGGAAGGCAGGGGGTACCGTGTGGGGCTCATGAGGCCCTCTGCCCTTTCTTTCCTCTCTTGCACACTTCTCATCTTTTATGTATTACATTGTTTAGAAATACCTCCCTCAAAATATTTACAATGGGAAGATCTGGCCAAAGACTTGCTGTACATTAAATGCAAAGAAAAGGACTTTATCTGTCTTGACCATTCTCATTATTATTAGAAGTAATAGAGAATGAACAGCACAAGAGGACAAACAATCAATCTTCCAGCAAACCCAAACCTTTAAAGCCCAAACAGAGTTCACCCTGCTGGGTTTTTAAGATGATGGCATATACCACCAAATCCTTCTCTGCTTATTTATTTTAAAGGGCACGTGTTTTAAAAAACCACTAAAAACATTAGTGAATTTTGGAGATTAAACAAAACCATGTGACAAGGAAAAGAGTAGAGACTTCATTTCAGATGTTTGTTTTGACTTTGTGCTAGCATGGATTAAAAAATAGGTAGATGTGACATTAAACTCTGAAGGTGAGCAGCCTCCAGGGCACCATTCCCATCGAGCTAGGACAATGTGTGGCACATAGTAGGCACTCAGTACACATTTGCTGAATGAACTGATGAATCTCTTTCAGGCAGATCTAAGAATCCTTGCTCTATCGCCCTCTCTTTCTGTCTTGTCTTTCTCAGAGTTGCAAATGTCAGAGGGATGAGCAGGAGAGTGGTCTACAAAAATCCAGCCATGGGCATGGAGAATTTCCGCCAACATACACAAACTAGCAGGAAGGCTGAGTCCAGTGCTGGCCTCAGTTCTCTAGCTGCTCCTCACTGGAGGCAGGCACAACTCAGGCGTGCCAAGGATACCCGGCACCTGTGTACAAAGCCAGCCTGTTGTCTCCTGGCAGCAGTTCTATCCCCTAACAAGGGAAGAGGGAAGAGGGAAGAGGGTCTGGTGAACACTGCTGGTTTATTCCTCAACACCCTGGGGGAGAACCAAGGGGGGTGGAAATTAGCAATTGCACATGGTTAAGCATGAAAAACACCTTCCATGGTAACCTCCCCCTAGGAGACGAATGGCTGCAATAAGGTCTTGGCTCATAGTGCCCTTCCCTCCCTCCTCTCTCACTTTTGACTTCTCTCTCTGCGTGTGTTTGCCTCATTCTTTTTTTCTCACCTCTGCAAAGGTAACAGACATGATGCAGAAAGCCCTCTTTGATTTCCTGAAGCACAGGTTTGATGGGAGGTGAGAAATATAGATGTTTTTGTATTTTTATTTTCCTTTAACCAAACTTGTGTGATAAATTGAATTGTAGATCTATGTTTCCAGGGATTTCAGAAGTTCTCTAGTTAAAAGTTAACTCAGTATTCTTGGGAAGAATATAATAAAAGAACTCTGAAAATATGAAGTATAACAGTATAACACTGAGTCCCCAATGAAGAAAGGACCATGAGAAGAAAAATAAGCCATTTGTTTTATTTAAATGTACATATCCTTATTTTCTCAGTTATTAATAATTTCATACCAAAATGTTTATTATGAAAAAATATTAATTAAAATATATAATATTTCTGACGAGTATAGTGGCTTGCTGGTCAAGCTAGGCAGTATTTGGGAATTATGTGTGTGTGTGTGTGTCATAGGAAAATATAAATATCAAGTACTGAATTTCCTCAAAAGAAGAGAGTGAGAATTCTTTTAATCATAAGCCTCCCAAAGTGATCATTTTGTAAGCAATAGTACTTATTTGGATATTTATTATAGTTGTGGGTTTGTTTTTATTAGAAATGTCCTTGTTATTTTATTGATCTATTTTTTAATGTATTTTACTATGATGCATCAACAATATGGCTCATGCATTAGCCATTAAATAATTTTGTCATTTAAGTTTTGTGAAAAATTCTAGAGAAAGTTTCTCTGTTTTGCAGAGAAATGGTAAAAAGCCTGTATTGACTCAATTCTAAATATTAAGCTCTTTCACAATGCAGAATACAGTCCATGTAAAAATAACCACATGAAAAAACCTGAAGATTTATCAGAAATGTAGAAAATTTAAATAGGGTGCATCAAAAAGTATGGGTAAATGCATCCAGTTTATTACTGTAGCATTGAAGAAGAACATCACATTCTTTATTTTTGAAGGCAGTAATTAAGCCACTCGCTTTCTCTTTGCTAAATTATGAGAATCCGCTAAATGCACGAAATAATTTTAAAATGTAAAAAAAAACTTCAGATATATTTTAATAAATTGGTATATTACGAATAAAAACAAACATGGTATTGCTTTAAATTGTATTATTTGTTAAAATAAAAGCTTTCTGGATAATTGGGTTAAATATTCATTAGTTTCTAGAACTATATAGAAAGAAAGTAAACTGAGATTTTAGTTTAAGAAATAAGAATGCTTCTAGGTACATTAGTATATAGGTCAGCTGCCTTAATCAATAGACCCCAAAATGTGTAGTGATTCAAACACAATGGAAGCCTATTATTGCTCACTTAACAGTCTGAGGCAGGTGTTCCTTGGCTGAGAGGGAGGATAGAGTTGGGGGAGGGGAGAATTGGGCAGAAAGTTTGTTCCCTTAGCCCAGGTATGATGTCTGTAGTCAGCTTGCAGGGCCTGGAGATAGCGC
This sequence comes from Hylobates moloch, assembly GCF_009828535.3. Taxonomy (NCBI): domain Eukaryota; kingdom Metazoa; phylum Chordata; class Mammalia; order Primates; family Hylobatidae; genus Hylobates; species Hylobates moloch. The sequence goes on from NW_026652276.1 coordinate 90,879,741, forward strand.
ACGTTATTACTCACCTTTCACTGGTTAGAACTTGGTTATGTGGTCATACTTAATTGCTGCGGAGGCACTCTTGCAGTCCAGGAGGAAGAGGAGATAGAATTTGTTGAACCGGTAATAGCCTTCGTCACATTCATCTACTGGACAAAGGCTTAATAAGAAATATGTATTTATTCCATTTCACTCTCTTTAAAAAAGAAATAGGCAGATAATGCAGTAGCTTCAAAGAAACTAAGTTAAAAGCCCTGAATCCTAGAGCATGGGAGTTAGAAGGATATGTAAAGTGTCTTTTAGACTAATCTCGTTTCTCCAACAACCACAATCAGATAGACAGCCTGCTTCTGTTTGAAACTTTTGGCTATTGGGATTTCACTTTCTAAAAAAGCATTGCAAAGAAACAGCTGAACTCTGACTTTGTAACTTAATAGGGCTGATCTTGGTCCTGCTGTCTGATGCTCTGGCCTTAACCCTAACCCTCATGCAGGTCCCTGTGGATTGAAGGCAGCCAGCATGTCTTGGTTGCACGTGCACAGTTCCTTCAGATATGCATGGAGTCACATGGTTTTAACCTGTGGAGCTGTTACCTAAGGCAGTTCTGAGCAGTGCTGAATCCACTGGCCCCATAACAGCCCTATCTGAACAAATCCCATCCCATAAGACAGCTTACGTTTGTGTTAGATTGTTTTGGTCTGTAACATACTTATACACAACAGTGCTTTTAAAGGTTTGCCTTCAAGAATGAAGAATCTGATGTTCTTCCTCAATCCTGAGGCCCAGAAAAAGGGAATTTATTTAATTGTAACAGCAGAGATTTGTCTCGAATCACGTAGGATTGTCTGCATCCGTTACTGTACACATACTACTGACGTTGGTTTTAATAGAAATTGAATGCAAATTTCAATCTCAAGTATTCATGGGGTCTGATGACATGGCAGAGGGTCTGGAGGAAGAGCTCAGCAGTAGCAAAAGTAATAGCTGAAGAGAGAGACTTAGCCCTGGAGAAATCTGATGTATTTCTCCAGCAGGAGAAAGGTAGGTAGATATTAAAGGGATGAGGGGTGAGAGAATGGACTTGATTTCAAATATTAGGAGGCCGGGCAGCAGAATGAACAATAAGGAGTTCCTTGGTTGAGTGTATGTGTAGACTTTGATAAGAAAGAAATTCGCTGGTAGCATCACACTGACTCTGACATGTCTTCTTCATGGGGAATATCATTAGGTTTTGAGCTATAACATCATGCTGCATTATGTTTTACCAATTGATACAAGGAGAGAAAAAAACAAATAGTCTTTAATTGAAACCAGCCAAGAAAACAATGACAAGGAAGGCTTTAGCACAGTGACACGGCATAAGCAATATGTTCTAATGGAAACCTACTCTGTGTTTCATGGGCTATGGATGCAGTACGTTAGACAAAATAGGAGAAATTCCTATTATTTTTCAGAAAGTACAAAGAAGGGATTGGTTGGCTACGAGGCTCTCTTCTTTAATCTGCTTTTCAGATCTTAGTAGAAAATAATTCAACGAATTGGATGAAAGTCCAACAGTTTGACTATTGCAGAATCATAAACTTGGGATTTTTTTGATACCTTAGAAATTATTTGAGTCAGTTTAGAGCTACTTATTATACAATTTTATTGCTATAGCTGCTATTGTGGGGCCTAACTGTAATACATGTAAGAAAAACACAATACTAGGCTGGGCGCAGTGGCTCATGCCTGTAATCCCAGCACTTTGGGACTCCGAGGTGGGCAAATCACCTGAGGTTGGGAGTTCGAGACCACCCTGACCAACATGGAGAAACCTCGTCTCTAATAAAAATACAAAATTAGCCGGGCGTGGTGGCACATGCCTGTAATTCCAGCCGCTCGGGAGGCTGAGGCAGGAAAATTGCTTGAACCTGGGAGGCAGAGGTTGCAGTGAGCCGAGATCATGCCATTGCACTCCAGTCTGGGCAACGGGAGCCAAACTCTGTCTCAATTAAAAAAAAAAAAAAAAGAAAGAAAGAAAAAGAAAAACACAATACTAAATAGTTCCTGAGCGCCCTCTGTATTTTTGAATATCCACATGAAGCAATGATTCCTGTGCTGACGAGGACACAGTGGATACACAACGGGCATGCAGCTTCTCTCTTCATTTCACACCACAAATATTAATTGGGGATTACCCGTTTGGATGAGGTTTGTTCAGCTGGCTGAATCTACCATTCACAGGCTGAACAGCCAGCAGTCAAACCCGTTGCAGTTTGTTGATCTATGCCAATCATTTCAAATCCCGCAAAAAAAAGTTGTTACTTTAGGCTTTTGACAACTGGATCAGATCAACTCTATGACATTTATTGGACAATTTGTAATTGATAATGATCATGGCCAAAAATCTGAGATGAACATCATATAACCTACACAGACAGGATCTCAAACTAAAGGACGCTTTTAGCCAAAGAACAGATAAAGGGAAAAAAAGGGCTTGAGAAAGAATTTGAAAGAAAAGAAGCTAAACATACAACTTAGGGAGACTCAAAGAGATAGTATTTATTAATAAAAAGAAATGGGAACAATTGGTGCTATCACAAGGCAACCAAGCCACATAAGAATGAAGATAATTTCTAATTGCAGTCAACAAATGGAAAAAGAACAGCAGCAATTTCTGTTTCGTAATCAATTTCATTCTCCTATGCATTCTTCCTACTGTTCTCTATTCAAATGCAGACTCATAAACAGCCACTCAAACACCAGTAATAATTAATTGGACACTTGAGTGTCAAACTTGAATATTTAAATTAGTAGGTTTTGAGTACAATGTATCTGACCTGATTCTCTCACCCACATTTCACGGACTCTGGGAATGAGAGAGTTCGTGGTAGACTGCCCACTTTTGAGAGTAGGACATAAGGAAACTATCTCCTTCAAGTCTTTAAATCTCCAATAATTGTTTGCCTTGTGTACATTATATGTGTGTTTATTAACAGAGGACACTATGAATAATTATTTAAGAATGCACTTTTATATATAACCTTATTTGCTCTTAATGGCAATCCCATGAGATAGTTATGGCAAAGCTACTATTATCATTTTATTGATTAGGATACTGAGGTCAAAAGATGGAATGACTCAAGCAACTACTAAGAGAAAGATCCAGGAAGATACTCGGGTCTTCCTGTGCCTTTCCATTCTCCTGAAAGTGCACTGTTCCATTCTTTGGAACACTTTTCCCTACTAATACTAGAAGTTTTCCAAAATTATTATACTGTCTGGGCTGCATATTGGATGTAGCAAGGATAGAATATAGACAGATCTTACAGCTATTACGTTACCAGCGTGGAAATACAAATTATTTTTTAATGAATCTGTCATAATGGAGAGTAATATCTTTCCACAGAAAATCACAGAAAACTAATACTCACAACTCATGATGGATTGCAGCAGTTAGGATGAATTCTAAAGTGGAAGTAAGCAACAATTGGGGTTCAGATTTACGGTATTTAGGGAATGATGTTTGCTAGTTTTCAGGAACATTTGCTGTTACATCCGGTCTCCTGGGGAACTAAACTCCTATTAGTCTATTACCTACTGGCCAGCAAGTCACAGAAAGTTTTCCAAGGGAACTTTTTAGAGATGTATACCAAACAAGGTACATGGGAATGCTGAAGCTAGGCGGGCTAGCTGAGACCAGGGGGTCTCAGCATAGCAAGAAAAGAAGTAGAAAGGATACCATTTTAAGTTAAAAAAAAAAAAAAAGTATATAAGCTAGATAGTATTTAGTTGTGAATGTGATTGCTTTTCTGGAGAGCCTTTTATAAAAAAGAATTTTGGGTTTTGTGTCTGGTTTTCATAATAGTAAGCATCTTTGCACAGAAAAGGGAAACTCCTATTTTGTCTTACCGAAGGTTTTCTAGGGCTGTGCCTGTCTTCTTCTGTGCTCTGTTTTATGCATGTGTATTTTTATTAATCAATAACTTGTATTAGCAAATTAACTTGTATTAGCAAATAAAATGAGAAAAACGTGCCCTTTATTGTCTGTATCTTTCCCTGTATTTTGGAACATATGAAGCAGTTTTTTTCTGAATTTTTTCAAACTTTGGTCGTGTTTGAAAATAGCTTTGTAAAAGTGCTTTTATAACTCAGAAAAAAATAAGTGTGGATCTGATGATAATCCCTTCAGATTTGAAGAACCAAGAATCTCTTGTTTGTATGGAACTAGAAAATTTGATTTTCACTTAAGCAGACTAGAATTCAACTTTGTGGGTTGTTGGGCCCTCCAAACATCATTAGTCCAAAAATCTTTAGTCTAGAAAGTTGAATTCTGTCCCTAAACCCACCCACTTTTCTCTCATCATATATTTGGATTGCTCTGAAACATGCCTGTATGTTTCTATCCAGCAGCTCCATTCTTAAATAAACCAGAAACCCAACAACACAAAAATAAACACACATTGCCGGACATGGTGGCTCACGCCTGTAATCCCAGCACTTTGGATGGCTGAGGTGGGTAGATCACCTGAGGTCCGGAGTTTGAGACCAGCCTGGCCAATGTGGCGAAACCTCATCTCTAGTAAAAATACAAAAATTAGCTGTGTGTGGTGGCACATGCTTGTAATCCCAGCTACTTGGGAGGCTGAGGTGGGAGGATCGCTTGAACCTGGGAGGTGGAGGTTGCAATGAGCTAAGATTGTACCACTGCACTCCAGCGTGGGTGACAGAGCAAGACTCCGACTCAAAAAAATCAAATTAAAAAAATAAAACCACACAAACCCTATTCTGGAAAGGGAAGGAGCTGCCTATGAGACTTCATGGCTGAAAGCTGCAGTGGCCAACTGGAGTAATAGAAAGTCAGGTGTGGGTTTACTCTACCTCAACTTGGTTTAAATTCTCACTATCTCAGAGCAAGGCAAAGACTTGACTGTGCATCTGTGCTTGACCACTTGACTCATAGCTGGAGATTTGGGCTTGTAGAACACTGAACTGTAAGAGAATGGTGGAGTCAGGTGACTCGGCACTGGCCCGATGCCCAGGGGCTGGTTTAGACCTGAGCTGTAACTAACCATGTGCAGCTTTCTGTGTGTGTCTCAGTTTCCCTCTTGGTAAGATGAAAAAGTTGTTACACCAATGTTTTCCAGTGTCTTTTAGCAGTTGAACAGCTTTTTATAGCGAAATCATATATAAAGCCCCAATGCAGAAAACAGAAATGCAGACATGTTTACCTGGCACTGAGGATAGTGAAGCTGGAGCCCACTGAACCTACCTTTAGTCCTCAGAACAATCCCTGAAGTGTATCTGCAAAAACTCTTGGTTTCTGTGGGAGACAATTTTGAAGATGCATCAAATAATGAAAAGGGTTTAACAGTTCTAAAAATTTAAGAATTGAAAACTTCCTGACAACCCACAGCATATAAACATAATGACACAGGCAAGCAGTGCTTTGCTTAAAATGGCACCAGAATTTTTGCACAGACTGTTGTTTTAAAGAATGATTTCCAACCATCTGAGGAAAGGACTATTTTAAATTCTCCCCAAGGCTTTAGGTCACTGAAATCAGGTACAGTCTCCTGACAGTGCTGGCAGTGTTGTCCCCAGACAGGTATGAGATGACATATGATTCAGTAATTGTTGATAATTCTACCCTCCTTCCTGCTTCAATCCCCAAAGAGTTTGAAAACAGAAGAGAATGGGTGTACTAACTGAGTATAAAAGGGGAGGGGTGCTACTTTCCTTGTCTCCTTTCTGGGGACCAAGCTGTGAAGATGAGAATGGAGAAAGGCCCATGGTGACAGTAAGTGGCTTAAAGAGGCAAGCTTTGAATTCTACTGGTGGATAATTGGAAGTTGAGAAGTCTCAGTTTAAAATAGTCTTTAAATTGTAAGTTGCAGATGTTCTCATTTGATAAATCATATGCAAATAGATGCCCCTCTGCATTTATTTGCAATGTCTTTGCTTTATTCTTCACTTTTTTTTTTTTCTTTTGAGACAGGGTCTCACCCTGTCTCCCAGGCTGGAGTACAGTGGCGTGATCTCGGCTCACTGCAGCCTCTGCCCCCTGGGCTCAGATGACCTCCCCCACCTCACCCTCCCAACTAGCTGGGACTACAGGCATGTGCCACTGTGCCTGGCTAGTTTTTGTATATTTGTAGAGACGGAGTTTCACCTTGTTGGCCAGGCTGGTCTTGAACTCCTGACCTCAAATGATACACCCATGTTGGCCTCCCAAAGTGCTGGGATTACAGGCATGAGCCACCGTGCCAGGCCCTGGTTTATTCTTCTCTTGCATGACCGAAGGATACTTTCTAACTTAGCAAATCCTGGCACAATACTCACATTGCTCTCAACTAGAGTGCCTTATGACTGCCCACCGTATGCATTCAAAGTCATATGCAAATATGCTGAAGAATCCTATGCATGCAGAGAAAATAAAACCATTTTTTCACATTCTTACAAATGAAGTATCCCTTTGGGCCTGTGACGAATCACGTGTGTATCACAAAAGAATGCAACTTAGCCACAGACTGGTAGATTGTCTTTGATAATCGAAATGAAGAGGGTTTCCCAGCTTTCCGGCATCATTAAATGCCAGAGCAAAGCATTTGTAGTTCCTGAAGGTCTTGTTCAAGAGCAAATCAACTATGAACTGTGGCAAATTGTATTGCCGCTTCCTAGAAAGAGCATGGTTTATTTATATGTTTTGATTCCTTCTTGGTATGGTGTGTATTATAAAGGGAATTCAGCAAGGCAGGCCGTAATGGAGGAAGAACATTTTTACTGGAGTAGGTTTTTTTGTATGTGAAACAGTTTAAACCTTCCTCCATTCTGCTCTGCTTGCATTCTGATACTAGCCAGAGCCTGTTTAAAATACTTGTGGCCAATGTTTATTATACTGTGGTTCCCCTGTAGTATGTAAATTGGTTATTAAGTACTGTGGTTATAAATCACTTGGAGAGCCCCATAACGTTTTTACTGGCTTGTTCTGTTCTGTGTTCCTATTCATAGGATATCAATAACGAGAGTGACAGCTGACATTTCTCTTGCTAAGAGGTCTGTCCTAAATAATCCCAGCAAGAGAGCAATAATTGAACGTTCGAACACCCGGTCCAGCTTAGGTAAGATGTTCAAATGTGGTACTTCTTCAAGCTGTGCTTACAGACCGGGCTGACACATGGTGCATTTGTGAATGTCTTTTTCAATTTGTTCCCCATTCTGAATGGGGGAGCACTGAGTACCTAAAGAGAATGCTAGCTATGGACAAGAAGGCAGCAGAGTCTTGCAGTAGCCAGAGCCTGCTGCCTCTCAGCTCTAGTCAATTAGCTAATTAGTAGTCTGGTGGAAAGAGTCCTCAATGGGCTCTCCTAGTCTTTTCCTGCCTAACTACGTGAAACCAGTCATCTCCGCTTTGCTCAGCTTCTCAACGAGGCTAATGATATCTGTCATACCTGAGTCACAGCTGACATGAAAGGAAATGAGGTATTCAGCCTTCTGAGATCTTTAGAAGAAAAGCTAGATAATGGTGTTCTTGGTGTTGTGAATGGCAATGACCATTAGTAACATGCAGTGACTTTAAACATGTCTTTCCTGGGGTACCAGTTGGAAAGCATCCTAAAATTCCCCATGATGGAGAAGAATAAAAGGCTGTAAGTGAGTAGCTCCATCAAGCCATAGGTGAGCAGGGCTGTGGACGATGGAATCACCACCCACAGAAGCGAGTCCATAGTGCTGGTGAATTACATCGTTCATCTGGAAAGCCTGTTCATGGTCTCCACGATTGCCAAGGGTGGTGTAGTCCACTCATGACTTCCTAAGGTTCTCTTTACATTCATATTCTGAGGGCAACTTGTTTTAACTAGGAAGGATAAATAGGGCTCTTCCATGCCTTATATTTTTTAAACTGTTGAAATTAGCTCTATAGATGATAGAAAACTAAACAAAATTAAGATTTTCAAGACAAGACTGCATGCCCTAACATCACATTAAGAACCCACTGACCTTGAGCCAAAGATTGTGCAATTTGTAAAGAAGGTACAAAGTATTATCTGTGTATTCCTGACATGGGATTGGCACATGATAATTGCTAATAAATGTTTGTTGGATAGTTGCTTTGTGAAAGAATACTAAACATACCAAATAGAGTAGTGGTCAGTGCTTGTGAAGGGAAGATCCCAGCGATTAGTGGTCCCTTCTTTAGTCTTGTATTTAGAGCCTTCCACATGCAGAGGGAAACATGCTCAAGGGCACAGTATTTTGACCTTGAAGAGGTACAATGGCAGTGTTGATGGTGAATCCTATTAGGTAATGACTAAAGTTAAATATCATGGGTGACAAAGACATTAAGTTAGGTTGAAGATTTCTCAAACAAGCATCAATTCTCTGCTCTCCTGTTTTCTACCTATTTTGTAACTCCTTATAGTGTCTTTGGCTTTTAACTACTCCTAATGTATGGTGAGTAGGTTAAGGCTAAAAGATAACTAAAAGCTTAAGCCAGGTTGTCTGACTCCTTTAACCATTGACACCTGCCAAGGGCTTCACGCGTATTCACTGAAGTCATGCCTTACAATCCAGTCACCTGCTGTCAGAGTCAGTGGGGTGGATGGGGGGCAAGTTAGTGTAAACAAGAAGAAACAAAGTATATCTCAGCTCCTGGTTTTTACCTTTACTCTGTAAAGTCATAAACCTATAACCATTGGAGTTAGTTTCATGGCAATCTATTAATTTTATAATAACCACAATGTGATCCATTTGTGTGCTTGTTAATGCACATTTGTAGATTCCTTCATCAAATGTTTATTGAACACTTGTTATGTGCCCTGCATTATGCTAGACTTAAGAAATACAGACATAACCCACACACAGTATCTTACCCATGGGCAAAGAGACAGAAGGGACAGATGGTTAGAATACCTGTGACAGTGGAATTATGAACAAAGAGCTAGGGGTATAAAGAAGAGTAGGGGTTAAGAGATGTGTGAGAAGACTTCTCAGAAGTTACATTTGAGCTGGTTCTTCAAGGCAGGCAGGAATATACAAAGACATTGACATGTAAACAAAAATGTGTTGTTGAGAAACAAGTAGATTTGTGTATAGCATGCTTAGAACGGGGAAGTTGGGGGTGAGATTTGAGAGGAACAGAAGAGATTGAAAAAGATTGAGGCCAGTGTGTTGGGGTTCTAATGTGCCTTGCTAAAGAGATCTCCAAAACAGATCCCATGCAATGTTAATTTTACAACATAGTAGTAGTTGTTACATTCAGAATGTTTTCCATTGTCAAATAAATTTGGAAATGATGAATTAAACTGACGGGTTTCTTCTCTGCAAGACTTCTTAGAGCCTTGAAGATATGAAGGGTAATGCATGTTTGAAATTCTAAAGAGAAGCTATTATAGTATGTAATATATCCCTTGCACAAAACCCCCTTCTTCCCATAGGATATCTTATGAGATTATTGTTCCAGAGTACTCACTTTGGGAAATGTTGCTTTGGACCCTGGGGAGCCATTGAAGTGTTTTAAGCATGGGAGAAATATGAACAGGTTTGGGTATAAGGGATATAATCTGTGACAGAGATCCTGGAGAGAGGTGGGCCCAAATCGTCATGGTCAGTTTATAGAAGTGTTCATCGAGGTCCTCCAACATCATAGTCCATGACTCCCCAGGGCTCCATTTGACTGGAATAGGATTATGAGGAAAACTTCTTTGGAACCCCTCTGAGAATCAGTCCGGGTAGCCAAGGTTTTTTATTCAGCTGAGATCTTTTTCTTTAAAAAAAAAAAAAAAAAAAAAAAATGAGCTATATAGGTAAATATGCCTCACAGATAAAATGTATTTATTACCTTCTGTATACATATTATCCAAACATTGGGCGCACCCCAGTATTTAATGTGGCCTTCTCCAGCATCCCTGCTGGCTCGTTCTGCCCAAGCACCTCTCTTCCTCTGCCCAAGTGCCTGTTGCCTAGGAGTTTTGTGTTGGTTAAGCATTAGGTATGGCTGCCCTTGCTCCTGGCAGAAACCACACTTAACCTCATTGCTGGTGCAGAGTAAATAAGGCCCAGGTATTTCTGAGTCATTTACACAGAAACTCAGAGTGCCTTGAGGGTTATTTGTACCAGGGCAGTCCAGTTCGCGTCAATGTCTTTTTGCTGCTTCCAAAAATACCGTATTCATATTTGAAGCTTAAGAAAACATAGGCTTGCTCACATGTAGTCCTGGCCAGGAGCTCCCATAAGCCAGTGACAGTTTAATGAAAACAGCAAATGGAAAACATACCCTGACATCCTGAGGCTGACATTTACTACAGTAAAAATTGAGTTTATTTTCCACACTTCCTTCTGAAGAAACATTTCTTTTAAAACTGTTTCTGACATGTGAGGAAAAAAAGGGGATAAATATGCTACATTACTAACAAATGTAGAATATGATTTCAGAAGAATTTGACAAATAAGCCCGCTTTGTTTTCATTAATATCCTGAAAGCTAGTCACCTTTCCAACCAATGTGAAGTCTTTCAGGCCATTGGTATTAGATAACATGAAAAGTGATATGTTGACTCTTCAAATTTATCTCTTCAATGAGGATAGAGCAACATTACCTTTTCCCTAGGCCATCTTTAGGATCATTTAAGGCCGGGCACAGTGGCTGACACCTGTGATGTCAACACTTCAGGAGGCCAAGGCAGGAGGATTGCTTGGACTTTAGAGTTCAAGACCAGCCTGGGAAACTTAGTGAGACCCTGTCTCTACAAAAAATAAAAAATTTAGCCAGGCACTTGTAGTCCCAGATACTCGGCAAGCTGAGGTGGGAGGATCACTTGAGCCCAGGAGGTTGAGGCTGCAGTGAGCCATGATTGCACCACTGCACTCCAGCATGGGCCACAGAGTAAGACCCTGTCTCTAAAAATTAATAATAATAATTTAAATTAGATAGTTTTGTGTCCTGTATGTACTTTGGACCAGATTATAGCATTGTTTGGTCACACCTATAGCCAAAAAATAAAAATAAAAAACAAATCAGCTGGGCACAGTGGCTCATGCCTGTAGTCCCAGCACTTTGGGACATCAAGGTGGGCACATCACTTGAGGTCGAGAGTTCGAGAGTTCAAGATCGGCCTGGCCAACATGGCTAAACCTAGCCTCTAGAAATAATACAAAAGTTAGCTGGGCATGGTGGCGTGTGCCTGTAATCCCAGTTATGTGGGAGGCTGAGGTACAAGAATTGCTTGAACCCGGGAGGTAGAGGTTACAGTGAGCCAAGATCACGCCACTGCACTCCAGCCAAGGCAACAGAGTGAAACTGTATCTCAGAAACAAAAACAAATTAATTTCTCTGAGAATCAAATAGTATAATTCAGACTTTGGGCATGATCCAGTAAGTCAGGTAATTTATAAAATATATATATTAAACTTTTTTATATTTCAGAAAGCCATGTTCTATGTTGATTATCTGTTTTCCTTAAAAAAAAAAAAAAAACTGGATTGCTTCAGACATTTGAAAAGAGTAGATTTTTCATTTGACTAGACTCATGCACAGATTTGGGTCACTTGGCTATTACAGCCAGCCAGATAGATTTGCATCTAGATGCACTGCAGCGTTTTAATATAGTTGGCCTTACTTTTTTTTTTTAATACTGAAGCTAATTATGCCTTAGAACAAGTACATTGGCTCTCATACTTAAATCTAACTAGACTTAGTAATATGATTAGTTTTAAGGGTAGACTCAGAACAATTAACCAGTGGTACAAAAATGTGCATATCAGTCAAAACAGATGAGTTGTGGGTTTTTTTTTTTTAAAAAAGCATGTCCACAAAATATTAGTATATACTTTGTTGATAGAAATATTTCAGTGTAATTTGCTTTCCATGTGATGTTGCTTTGCACATATATTTCAGTTGTTTTCTAAATGTGCTTTCAGCTTCTATGGCTAACATTAAAGTTCTTTAGAAAAAAACAACAGTCAAAAACAACATAAAATAATTATTGTAGGTATATAAACAGCTAAATATTATGTTGACTAGAAGAAGCAAATTAAGAGAGCCATCTCAAAATTTTCTACTAACTGGTTGTATGCAAAACTCAACCCATCTCTGTCTATATTTAGAAAAGGTCTTAAATTAGACAGGACTATGAAAATTTTAAATGTTTTATTTTGTAATGTAGACCAACATATCTGAAAATATACTATATCTTTCTAATGTAAGAACTAATTCATAACAATAACCAGGATCTATTTATTATTTTTCGTTTTAGCGGAAGTACAAAGTGAAATTGAAAGAATCTTTGAGTTGGCAAGATCTTTGCAACTGGTCGTTCTTGATGCAGACACCATCAATCACCCAGCGCAACTTATAAAGACTTCCTTAGCACCAATTATTGTTCATGTAAAAGTCTCATCTCCAAAGGTAATTAACTCCTTTCTGTCTTAAGGGTTAGAAGTGCGTCTTTTAAAAATGTGCTTTGCTCTGTGTTTTTTTGTTAGTGGACAAAGGAGAACGTCTTGCTGATTATTAAAAAGCACATTTAAAATCTTCCCACGGTGTATAGATTCTATGAATTTTCAGATAGTGACGAATATAATAGTTCATTTCTTCTAAAATCTACTGTTGTAGATCCCAAACCAGACAGTTATGCAAGTGTATAATAGAAACAAAACATTAAGACAGATGTGGAAAAGTAGACTCTGGCTTATCATAGACTATGAATTCTATATTGGTAAATTTCTTAGATCCTGTTGATTCCTGTGTCACCCATACTCTGTACCTAGTTGAGAGAGTACATCTATATTGATCAAAAAAGGCATCTATGTTGATCATATATAAAATAGAATATCACTGTTTAAACATCTCCTATGGAAGCATTGTAGACCCTGACATTTGTGCTTAGGTTGAATTCTTGAAAGAATGTGGTTATTCCATGATAAGCACAATGGGAAATTTGCTTCGAATCTTTATGCTATTGTGGGAAGTAAAAATAAAAGTGAAATAGCCCCAAATTGGTTTCTTTTGATTTGGGTGTTCTTTCATTTTTAAAAAAGGATGTTGTTCTTAAAAAGTTAATGTGAAATGGATACCCTTGGGAAGTACTGTCTTAATAATCAGTTTCTTCTCTGTGCCTCCTAGTGTATTTTGGTGCCTAAATACAAATTCAACTGCCAACCAGTATGGCAGTCTCCTCTCATGGGTGGAGAATGTCTAAAGAAGCTGTACTCTCCTCCAAATGTTCTGAGATCCTAGCCTTCCATCTATCTCTGCAGACACTGCTTTGGTGCAGTGGACTTGGGAACCCTGAACAAACTAGGGCCTTTTGAGAATCAGTAGAATGGATTGAAAGAGCTGCTGGGGGTTCAAGCACTTCACTGCAGTGCAGGACAGTTCAGCCTTCCCACTGTAGTGTCCTTAAGTGCAAGAAAAGGGGTTCCCAGACACCTATGTCCTGGGGTATTATAGAGCTCATAGATTAGCACTGTTTGTAGGGGAAGGGCCACGGGAGATGGCAGTATATGGCCAAATGCAGTTACAGCAGTGGCCAAAAGACACAGATATATCACAGGTTTACATGTAGCAGTATACTAATACAAATGTTTTGTCTGGGTCTCCAATCACAGAATAGTCTGATTAATTTAAAATTAAACTGAAATGTCTCATTAATAATTGGTGACAAAAATAACCAAAAAATGACTCTGACATTTATCTGACATGGAGATAGTGGGCTAAAACATTATTCAGGTGAATAATGTTAAAGTATTACTTAACATAAATGACCTGGTACAGTCCACTCCCTCCATTTTTACAGGTCTCTCTTTGAAATCTCTGGGGAAAATCTAGGGTGGGAACTCAGGCTCCTTCTGAGAGTGCACACAGAGTTAGAATAGGATGAACATATCAAATCCATGGAACTGAGAGCCAATATAAGCAGATGACATCATTACAGGTTTAAATATATGATTTCTCACGCTGCATTTCCTCTCTGATAATACTCAGGGCCAAGCAGACCATTAAAAAGATCCTGGCTTGTTTGATTTTCTTTCAACTCATCTGCAATACCTCAGGTTCATGTCTTCTTCTATCAGGTTTTACAGCGGTTGATTAAATCTAGAGGAAAGTCACAAAGTAAACACTTGAATGTTCAACTGGTGGCAGCCGATAAACTTGCACAATGCCCCCCAGTAAGTATGATCATTTTTTGTCTTCATCATTCTTGACTAATTAGAAGAGGGTGGGTTTTTTTTTCTTCATATTGTCATTTTCATTCTAAAATGATGGTGATGATGGTATGTTGTCATCTAAAAGATTTCTTGGAACAAACTGCTGCTGTTATGTTGCTTGTATTCAGGCATCCAGATGTGGATGGTGTTTGCCTTGTAATAAGAAATGAACTTAGTGTCCGGGGTCTGCTCTTCTCACTGCTACCTTGTTTGCTTTGCAAACATGCAGCAAACCACTTAGCATTCAGCCTCCAGTCACGTGGATATGCTTAAGAAAAGAACGAAAGAAAACATACCAGTTTGATCTTCCTTTAACTTTTCTGCAAGAAAATTCCAGCAGGCATAAAAGATTATGACACTGAAGGTCAAGAATTGATTGGAACTAGAGAGGCCCTGTGGTTACAGTAGATGAAAGAGTCAGGGCTGAGTCAGATGAAAAACGAAATTATAGCAACTCTTCTTCTAGTGCCATTGCCAGAAAACAGCTGCTGGGTTAGAGGGTGAGCAATGGAGGGATGGGGTGGGAGATGGAACTGCTATCACATGGCACTGGGTCCCCAGTGGCCAGTCTCTCCACTTTTTCCACTGACTTGCTATTTCTGTGCCTATGCTTCTGTAAAGGAAATAACTGTCCTTCTTACTCAATGGATTCACTAGATTGTTTTATACAGTTGTGTAGGATTGTTTAAGCTCTATAGAAGCATGAAATCTGATTCAAATGTTTAGAGAGGGCAACACAGTATAACCTATAAAAGCATAGACTCTGGAGCCAGATATTTGGGTTTTGGATCCACACTGACTATGTAATCTTGGGCAAGTACCTATCTCATGGGATTGGTGTAAGGATTGAGTGAGTGAATATGTGATAAAGCTGTTAGAACAGTGCCAGGCACATAAGAAGCACCGTCTAAGTTTTCTTATTATAATTACTGGATACACTTTGCGTGATGTCATGTCTGGTCCAGTAGACTCTGTAAGAGCCTGTGCCTCTCTGGCTCACTGTTGTATGTCAGTTCCCTATCATAGTAGACCCATAATATATATTTGTGGAATGAGTGAATGAATGAAAGAATGTTCAGACGATAAGAGTAATAACGCATCCTTTCATTAGATGCTTACAATGGGCCACACCGTGTGCTAGATGCTATACATAGATTATCTCTAATTTTCACAGTTACCTGGTGAGATAGGCCATATTATCCCCATTTTATAGTTTAGGCAACTGAAAACAGAGAGATTAAACGATTTCCCTAAGGTGACATAGCAAATTAGGATTCAATCTGTTCTAGATCTATCTGGCTCCAAAGACAATTTCCTACCCCCTAACCCATCCACCCATACACACATGTACCTGGTTACCGACGCTGAAGATAATTTGATAGCTTGGAGCATGGCGTGCTCTGTTAAGTTTAACTTCACACTGCCTGCTAGTGAAGCCCAATTACACAGTGGAATGTATGATTAAAGCACTCAACAGATACAGAAGAATGTATTGCCCAGCCCTGACCTTCTAATGTTTCACAGTTGAAGGAAGATAATCTTTGTTGTCTAGCTATCAAAAGCCAGGAACTATGTTATTATTTCCAATTTTTGGAACAATCTTGTAAGGATAGTTATATCAGTTTGGTCTTCTGGGAAGCAGACACCTAAATGGAATTACAAATGCAAGAGATTTATTGGAGAAATTTTATTTTTATGAAATAAAACATTTTATTAACATTTATTCTAATCATTACTAGAGAAAATTCTTGTGTCCTATTAAATTTGAGGGATTTTAGCTGCTGAGAGGGTTGATCATTGAGTAGTTGTACATATAATATGGTTTATTACACCTGAAATAGCTGGAATCAAGAAAAGATATTTGCATCTGTAAAAGCAAGTAATATAATGAGCTACCTTAGGACTTGTACCCAGGTCAGAGATTTCAAACAGCTCCATGACTGGAAAGACAGCCTTGCCTTACCATTATCTCAGTAAGATAAACACTTTATCTTTTTATATAATTGGTAAGATAACCTGGAATTTTAAACAGGCAGTCTGGATGGATAAGGTTACCTTGTACTTAACATTTTCTAAACACTGTTTACTTTATTAAACGTGTTCAATTGATACTGCACAGATGGTAGTAATGCTGAGAAGGAATAGTATCCTCTATTTTGGCGTATGCGAATAAATCTTTGGATTATAAAAACCAGTGGTAACCTTAAAATGTGTCCGCATTTGCCCCTGCTTTACTTCAAGACCATAATTATAATTGTCATCCAAAGATTGGTGATCACTGGGTCATTTTAATTCCTTTAGGAGAATTTGCGACTTACTTAATTGGCCACCGTATCTCCAGTCTGAAAAGTCAGCAAATTACATTGGCAGAGTATCACATTGCTAAGAAATGAAAGGCAACAGTTTTTGGACAGGGAAGTCTGTAAGAGCTCTGAAAAAAGTTAATGCTGTAGCCAGGAGAATTAATCCTAGATCCAGGGACTATTGAAGCAAAAGGGGACTTTAAAGAGCACCCAATATAGTATTTCCTAGACTATATTATTTATAATGTGGGTCCTATGTGATATCAGTAAGTGTTATGGGAAAATAATCCTGATACCAAAAATGTTTGAGAAAACACTTAGGTGAACAAAAGTAGTCTGGTTTCTTTACTACAGAACCCTGAATATGCCAATGTGTATTTTATATCTCCAATAGGACAAATAGTATGCAGAGCTTCCCCTAAAATTGTGACTGCAGATCTGCTTTTCCATTGAGCATCCTATGGGTCCAGTGGAACATGTCTAGGGAAAGACTGACTTAGTCCAATCTCCTCATTTTACAAATGATGGAACTGAGACCAAAAGAACTGGCTTTTCAAAGGTTATATGCCTTGGGCCAAAGTCAGCTTAAGATCTCTTTCTCCTAGTCTAGCAAGACTAGATGATGAATGGCAACAGGTCAGTTATATATTCTCCTGGAAAGAAAAGTATGGGTTTTGGCCGGGTGCAGTGGCTCATGCCTGTAATCTCAGCACTTTGGGAGGCCAAGGCGGGTGGATCATGAGGTCAGGAGTTTGAGACCAGCCTGACCAACATGGTGAAACCCCGTCTCTACTAAAAATACAAAAATTAGCCAGGTGTATTGGCACGCACCTGTAATCCCAGCTACTCAGGAGGTTGAGGCAGAATTGCTTGAACCTGGGAGGTGGAGGCTGCAGTGAGCTGAGACCATACCGCTGCACTCCAGCCTGGGTGACAGAGCAAGACTCTGTCTCAAAAAAAGAAAAAAAAAGAAAGAAAAGAAAAAGAAAAGATAAGTATGTATTTCATGGGTAAGGATTTTTCTAGGAGAGAGATCGGCGAACTTTTTAAGTAAAGGGCCAGATAGTAATATCTTAGGCTTTGTGGGCTATACAGACCCCTTTGCAAAACTACTCATCTCTGCTCTCGAGCAGGAAAGCAAACATAGACAGTGTGTAAACAAATGGGTGTAGCTGTGTTCCAATCAAACTTAGTAGAGGCATGGGACAGGCCTGATTTAGCTGGCAAACTGAAGTTGCCCCCTTGTTCTGGGACCAAGCTATGGTTATCTATTACTATGCAATAAAATAACCCCCAAAACTTAGTGACTTCAAACAATGGCCACTTGTAGTATTCAGCTGGCGGCTGACCTGGTACCTTAGCAGGAATGGCTGAAGGCTGGACTCAGCCAGCTCTTTTTGAATACAGGCTTCTTACATGGCAGCTCCCAGGCTCCATGAGCAAAGATTCCAATCTTTTACAGCCTGGGCATAGATACCAGACCACGTCATTTCCACAGCATTTTATCAAAATAGTTACAAAGAGCTGGGTGCATGGTGAGTGCCTGTAGTCCCAGCTACTCAGGAGGTTGAAGCAGGAGGATGGCTTGAGCCCAGGAGTTCAAGGCTGCACTGAGCTGTGATTGTGCCACTTTCCTTCAACCTGGGAGACATACTGAGACCTTGTCTCTAAAGGGAAATTAAAAAAAATTAGCTGGGCATAGCTCTAGCTACTTGGTAGGCTGAGGTGGGAGAATTGCTTGAACCCAGGAGTTTGGAGCTGCAGTGAGCCAAGATTATGCCACTGCATTCTACCTGACAGAGTGAGACATTGTCTCTTAAAGAAAAAAAAATCACAGAGGCTGCCTAAATTCAAGGAGAGGGGATATAAGTCTTCATCTCCATGAGGGAATGTCAAGGAATTTGTGACCATTTAAAATCTGTCATAGACAGTAAGATGAGTGGGGAAAATGGGCTACTGGATAGTTCTACTTTGGAAGAGGAAGGATTTACCTCTCGTTGCCCATTCGGAATTCACAGAAGAAAAGATGGGATGCAGACAAAAGGGGACCTATGGGAATAGGACCTGCAAACCCATCTCATTTTTTTTTTTAATATGACCAGCCTGATTCTGTATTGCCATTATACATCTATAGACTACATTTTTTAAATTTCTTTTTGCTTCTACCAAGTATTGGTATTCTTTTTCTCTTCAGGTAAGTTTAAAATAGTATGTTTTTTTAAGAAGGCCAAGTGTAAACTTCCCCAGTACTATGGTAATAAGAAGAAAAGCTGAGAGACAGACAATTGAACATATAAATGAAATGTAATCCTTTAATCCTACTTAGTTATGATCTGGCTTGTGTTACCCAAAGCTGACCCTGCGGCTGTTTGAGCTGTGTAATGTTTTTGTGTGTGTAAAATGACATTGATCGCTCTTTCTGGGAGAAGGGAACTCATCTCCTCAGTAGAGTCTTGCAAACCTCTAATGTTACAGTAACCATGGTCGCTCCCTTCTGTTGCCCTTTATTTTCCGCTGCTGAATGGACTCAGATTTATCCTATGAAACACAAGAATTCTGGAGCGAATGATAGTGCCCAGTTATCCTTGATCATATTGCTCTCACAGTAGTAATTTTCCACTGCCCTCTTCCAGTCATTTTATTTGAATTATTTAGAATCGTGTGGATTTACCTGTCTATTTGAAGTGCTCTCCTCATTGGTGCATTCATTATTCACAGCCCCTGGATGTCCACAGTTTAAGTCCTAACACTGCTTTTGAAAAGGGGAGTAATCAATTTCAGATGTTTGCTTCATGAAGTAAGACCACATGGGATCCAGTTTCTCTCAGCCCAAAGGGGACTACAACTTTTCCAGGGATTTCAGCCACTGGACTTGGGTATATCGAGTTAGGGGTAGTTCATTCCCACCAATGCTATGATCTAACACATCCACTTAATCTGACTTTAACAGAAACATGGGATGCCTTTTCTGTAGGCACTAATGTTGGTAGATGGTATTATCTTTGAAGAATATGAATGGACAGATGGAGGGGTGTGGGGAGGAAAATATGTTTGGGTTCACATCAAGTGTCACAAATTATCAAGAGAGAGGAAGTCAAAAGAATCAAAGTTTTATATTTTTTGCCCTCATTTTACCCTCACCAATTACTGGCAAGAACTATGATTATCTTTCCTGTTTAGCTCATTAAAGTGGAAACTACCTGGAACTAACTGCTAGAGCCCAGTAATATTGTCACCTCGGTGGGAGTGCAGTGGCGCGATGGGAGCTCACTGCAGCCTCCGCCTTCTGGGTTCAAGCGATTCTCCTGCCTCAGCCTCCCAAGTAGCTGGGACTACAGGCATGTGCCACCATGCCCAGCTAATTTTTGTATTTTTTAAAAGAGATTTTTGTATTTTTTAAAAGAGATAGTCTCGAACTCCTGACCTCAGGTGACCTGTCCACCTTGTTCTCCCAAAGTGCTGGGATTACAGGTGTGAGCCACCGCACCCATCATAGATCTTTTAAAAGCCCTTCAACTTAGAGTCTAATTTCTCATCATTAGTTGACCAGTGAGTTAAATACTCAGAATCTCAAAAGCTTTAATAATGTAAAGAATGGAGTTTTGACATGAAAGAAACATTGCGTTGATTATTTTTATAATTAGCATTACATGTTGTACCATTCAGCTGTTTTATTTTACTGAACAGTACTTGCCAGTCTTTTTTGTGTGTGTGGTTTGTTTTGTTTTGTTTTGTTGAGACAGGGTCTTGCTCTGTTGTTCAGGCTGGAGTGTAGTGGTGCAATCATGACCTCCCCAGCTCAAGCAATCCTTCCACCTCATCCTCCCCAGTAGCTGGGTCCATAGGAATATGCCACTAAGCCCAGCTCATTTTTTTTTTATTTTTTTGTAGAGACAGGGTTTTGCCATGTTGCCTAGGCTGGTCTTGAACCTCTGGGCTCAACTGATCCTCCCGCCTTGGCCTCCCAAAGTGCTGCCCCAATCTTTTTTTTTTTTTTTTTTTGGTGTCAGTTTCAGGGTCTCTATATTTTCCAATAGCAAGGAAATAAAAGTATGCTTACCTATAGTATTTCTTTTTACCACTTAGAAATAAGAAAAACGCCCAACATGCAGTTTTATCTATGTACAACAAATAAATGTAAAGCAATGCATATAATTATAATTATTGTTATATGCATGGGAGAGTTTTGGTACATTTAATCCCCTGTCTAGCTAATATTCAGTAATGAGCCAACTTTAAAAAGTTAAGTTCAGGCACAGTGGCTCATGCCTGTAATCCCAGCACTTTGGGAGGCTGAGGCAGGTGGATCACTTGAGCCCAGTAGTTCAATATTAGCCTGGGCAACATGGGGAAAACCCATCCCTACCAAAAACTACAAAAAATTAGCTGGGTATGGTGGTGCATATCCGTAGTCCCAGTTACTCAGGAGGCTGAGGTGGGAGAATCACCCAAGCCCCAGAGATTGAGGCTGCAGCGATCGGAGATTACGCCACTGGATTCCAGCCTGGACGTCAGAGTGAGACCCTATCTCCAAAAAAAAAAAAAAAACCCCAAAAAACAAAAGTTAAAATTAAACTGCAAAATTAGTTTCTACATTTTATAAACTTTTTATTAAAAATATTCAATAGCAGCTTCCTAGATTAAAAAAAAACAGACAATATACGTTAGTTTTAATGAGATTCTCCCCTCCATGCTAGAAAATATGTATTTTATAGTCATTAAGGAAGACTTACCCAGTGTCTTTATATATCTTCCCTCCAAAAAGAATTGAAAAGAAATAAATGGAATATGCTTCATTTCCTCCAGGTAGGACCCGGAGAGCACTGTATCTTCTGTAAAAAGTAGGGTGACCCACCATTTGCTCAAGATTTTCAAGGTTTAGCAGTGATAGTCTCATGTCTCCAGAAACACTAAGATCCCCAGCAACCACAATCATTGGTCACCCTAATTCAGGTGGCTTCCCTAGTAAAGAGCGTTACATCTTACTCTGTGAATGGGGAACCAAACAGATGGTTAAATACTTTTTTTTTAAGACCTTGCAAGTATTCATTTCCATTTTATTCAGTTTCAGTCTTTCTTCCCCTTTCTTTCTTTCCTGCCGTTTTAGCTCTCATACCCACGAAATGAGCTAGAGGCATGTTTTTCACTCTTGGTTATTTACAATGCTTTTATTTTTAATTTTCTTGAAGGAGCTTATCCAGAAAGGGGGCCTAATGTGCCTGATTTTTTTGATGCTATGTTTTGATTCCCCTATTCACTACTTATTTACTTTGGCAGCCACACCATTCTGCCTACCTCAGCTGAAGAGAATATCCCATCATACAAGGGCAGAGGTGTTCCCTGTGGCCATGCTTTGAAAACAGCTCAGCGTTGCCCTTCTCTTGGGCTGCACCAAGGGCATGGTATCACTGAGTGGGTAACTGTTCGCTGCCCGGGACTTCTGCTGATTAGGAGCTCTCTGCATCCATAGCCCATGCTGCAGGCCACATATTGCATAGTAAGGAGCTGACTACACTTGAACCTTTAAATTTATGAAAAATTGGCAAAGCTGGTTTGCATAATTCATTGGGTTGCTTCTCTTTGCATTTCTTGTATGATTTTTAAAAACTGTTTTCCCCTGATACTGAGTTTCTATCACTCTGGTCTACTCAGCTGTGTTATTTCCTAAACAGCTAAAGAGAAAAATTGTCACAGATATACAGGCTGTGAAATTCTTCCTAGTTGAAAATAAGCCACATATGTCAGTATTCATTCAGAAGCAGAAATTTGCTTTTCTCTGTGTTTTTTGAAAGCCTAAAAGCAGTTTCAAGTCATCTTCCAACCTATATCTGTCTTTTAGCAGTGCAAAAGCAGTTTCCTAGAAATGACTGAGACTTAAGCACACAGCCATGTGCTGATATATACAAATTCTATCCATTCATTGGCAAAGAGAAGTGCTTTATTAAACTTACGGTAATTAAATGTGCCACTAATTATGTCTACAACAGTGACAATGTAACGAGTAGAACGGCCAAGTAGATATAAACCTCATTCAAATAACATTCTGCTATAGGTGCTGCTTACCCTCCTTGGGCTTTGCAATCCTGGCTGTGGATGTCAGGACCCATCCAGCTCAGGTATCCTTGGAAGGTTTTTCAGTTTGGCACTTTAAGAAACAGCAAGAAAATGACTTGTTGAGACTAATCAAACCTATATTATAGAATGAGACCTATGTAATCAAATTTTATGGTTCACATAAATAAAATGATATAAACAACCAACTCCAAGTCACATAAAGTGTAGAACTTGCAGCACACTATAACCTGGAATGGCCGAGAGACTGGTCCTTTGTTCTGGTGCTGCCTGGTTTCCTCTTTCTTCCTCCTGTGCCATCTGAGTCTGTGGATGTTCTTTGGGGTGTAGCTGTCCTTGTCTCACTCAAGTCAGCACCTCTATGCCTCTATTTATGTCAAAGCATCATGGACAGTTCTGAGATTCTACATTTGTAACTGTTGAACTTTTACATGAGTGGGGGAGGGGCTTTTGATTGCAAGAGACAAGGAATTCCCTTGGGTTACTTTAGTGGAAAGGGGGATTTATTGTAAGCATATATGTTGACAGAAACTCTAGGCGTAGCTGCTTTCCTTGGCCCTCATGGCCATATGATCTCTTTCTTCCATTGTGCCTCTGCTTCTCTTTTTTTGTTTTATTCTCGTCCCTCTACGGATAATATTCTTTGGCTTACTTGTAACTTCCCCTTCCTCGTAAGTTCAGTTTTCACACAAGCCTCCTTCTAAATCCAGAACTTTATGCTGCAGCTCCAAACATTAACCGGCTCAGTCTCTTTATTTGTCTGAATTAAAGTCCCAGTGTGACATAGATTATTATGGATTTTAATACTTATCTCTCCCACCACACTTTGTGCTTCTTGAGCATAAGATGTTGTCTGTTTTCCTTGCCACTGTATACCCACAGTGCCCGGAAGAAAATAGGGACTGAGTAAATATTTTATGAATGAATAAAATATGCAAAATAATCTGAAATCTACTAATAACTGTTCTTGGTTGGGGGGAATTTTCTACATCAGTTGAACTGGCTGAGTCTTCTCAAACATGAATCCGTTTGGACTGAAGTCATCTTATTCTTTTCCTAGTTTTGTTCTAAGAACCCCAAATGGCTTTCCGATTTAAGGCCAAAATTTTCCATAATAATTGATGTGATGAAACATTTAAATAGTAAATGTTGATTGTTTCCATGGTGACTTCTGCTTCAGGAGGCCTTGTTCCAGGCACAGAAGAGAATGACTGAGCTGAGACACCACTAACTTCACATCATCCAGTTGCCATTAATCTAAATTCAGCCAGCTTTATCAGTGCCGATGGCAGTACCCTGTCTTTGATTCATTCCTGGGAGGTTCTTATTTTGGTAAAATGAGTTGATAAAAGCAGATGAAGGTGGTGGGAAAGGTATTTCAATCCTACTATTGAAAGTTGAGATGTGAGCCGGGTGTGGTAACTCATGTCTGTAATCCCAGCACTTTGGGAGGCCAAGGCAGGAGGATCGCTGGAGCCCAGGAGTTTGAGACCAGCCTGGGCAACATGGTGAGATCTCGTCTCTACAAAAAGTTAAAAAAATTAGCCAGGCGCAGTGGTGCATGCCTGTGGTCCCAGCTACTCAGGAAGCTGAGGTGGGAGGATCGCTAGAGCCCAGGTGTTCCAGGCTGCAGTGAGTTGTGTTTGCTCCAGTGCACTCTGGCCTGGGCCACAGAGCAACACTGTCTCAAAGAAAAAGAAGGAAAGAAAGAAAGTTGAGATGTGCTAACACTTACCTGTGGAATGACTTTTCTCTTTGTGTGGTGCCAAAGTTTTCTGATTTCCCTCTGAAGAGTATATGTCTGGGGTATATCCTGTCTGTGTTCCCAGCCACACTGCAATGACAGGCGGGCCACCCTGCTCCTCTGGAGCAGAACAACTTCCTGAGTACAGACCAGATGTTGAACAATGGCCTTACTGTCCGAAACATGGACACCAGATATTTCTTTTGTGACCCCCTGCTTTCCCCAATTAAACACCCCTTGTTCTTTCTTAACCATTTCACAAAATGATCTTGTGGTAGCAGAAACCACTGCCATGTGGTTTTCTGTTATTAATGCTAAACTTTCCTTATTGTTTTATCATATGACAGATAATGTTATTTTCACAAGCATTCTGAAAATTATCTAAGTAAATGTTATTCCCTTCAACATAGTTACCTTAGGAGAAAAAATGTTTATTCCATTGATGTGGTCATTGCCCAAAACATGTCTAGAACTCCCTTCTCAGTGCCACAAACTTGCTTCTCTCATATTCTGAAGCATGTAGAGTGCAGCTCTATAGGAATATATGGCTAAAGATGTGAATACACGTGGGTTTTCATTATATTTTACCTATAACACATTTACACTTACTTCATCTTTTTCTTTTTTTTTTTTGAGACGGAGTCTCGCTCTGTCGCCCAGGCTGGAGTGCAGTGGCGCAATCTTGGCTCACTGCAAGCTCCGCCTCCCGGGTTCACGCCATTCTCCTGCCTCGGCCTCTCTGCGTAGCTGGGACTACAGGCGCCCACCACCACGCCCGGCTAATTTTTTGTATTTTTTAGTAGAGACGGGGTTTCACCATAGTCTCGATCTCCTGACCTCGTGATCCACCCTCCTTGGCCTCCCAAAGTGCTGGGATTACAAGCGTGAGCCACCACGCCCGGCCTACTTCATCTTTTTCTTTCTAAATAATGAAAAATCCGGCTGGGCGCTGTGGCTCATGCCTATAATCCCAGCACTTTAGGAGGCCGAGGCGGGTGGATCACGAGGTCAGGAGTTCAAGACCAGCCTGGCCAAGATGGTGAAACCCCATCTCTACTAAAAAAAAAATACAAAAAAATTTAGCTGGACACAGTGGCAGGTGCCTGTAATCCTAGCTACTTGGGAGACTGAGGCAGGAGAATCGCTTGAACCCAGTGGACAGAGGTTGCATTGAGCCAAGATCATGCCACTGCACTTCAGCCTGGGCAACAGAATGAGACTCTGTCTGGAAAAAAAAAAAAAAGATCCAAATATTGAATGAACACTTTGGTTTTTATATTAATATCCACATTTGTTCATGGATAACTGTGTAACTCTTCACTTGACCCTAACTTTAGAAACTGCCCATATAGCACCTCAAATTTGACATTAGCTAATAGCTATTAAAAATGCTATTATTTTGTGTTAAGTGGAATTTTAGGTTTCATTGCCTAAAACCTAAAATGGAAGTAAAGTGGATTTTCTTGTCATCTACAGGAAATGTTTGATGTTATATTGGATGAAAATCAGCTGGAGGACGCGTGTGAACATCTAGGGGAGTACCTGGAGGCGTACTGGCGTGCCACCCACACAACCAGTAGCACACCCATGACCCCGCTACTGGGAAGGAATTTGGGCTCCACGGCACTCTCACCATATCCCACAGCAATTTCTGGGTTACAGGTATTGTCACTTTTTCACTCATGCTTTTTACAACCTTACATGTAAAATTCTATGGGAACTTGATTAGGATGGAGGCTGGAGTCATCCTTAATCTGAAGAGGGAACACTATGTGTACATTATATTTAAAAATCTTAAATATTATCTAATTATGATCTATCCTAGAGAAAACTACCCAGAGGCTGACAATTTCCTGAGAACTATGCTCTCTGTGAATTTATAGTGGATTTTACTTAGGTAAATTAACTCCTCCTATGTCTAAACTCTGCCGGCAAACTTAATGCCTACTCAATGCACCTGCCCATTACTTTTTTTGGAGACATAGTCTCACTCTGTTGTTCGGGCTGGAATGCAGTGATATGATCATAGCTCACTGCAGCCTCAAATTCCTGGACTCATGGGCTCATGCAATCCTACTGCCTCAGCCTCCCAAATAGCCAGGGCTACAGGCACATACCACACACATGGATAATTTAAAAAAAAAAAAAATTGTAGAGACAGTGTCAGTGTCTCACTTTGTTGCCCAGGATGGTCTCAAACTCCTGGCTTCAAGCAATCTTCTGGCCTTGGCCTTCCACAATGTTGAAATTACCATCATGAGCCACCACTCCTGGCCCCTCCATTACTTATTAATGCCACTTCTTAAGGATTACACAATAGCTAAGTAAGGTATATAGGTGCAGATAAGCCTTTTGGTTGCCCTTAGCTAATCCTACCCCACCCAGGTTGCTAGGCCTGCTCTCTACCTTGCACAAGACAATGTGGATATAAGTAGAGCTGCTCTGTTCAGAAACAGTAACTGATCCCTGAGTTTTCTTGGGGCTGTGCAGGTGCCCACCTTTGTAAGTGGCTGTGGCACGTGTCCTTTAGGGAAGCTGGGGATGAACACAGGATCAAGAGGTTCTCTCTTCTGCTGTTCTGGTGCTGCACTCAGAGGTAGAGATAGGGAGCCAGAGACCTTATGGTACAGAAAGAGCTTGCCTTTCTACATCAATTATTATTTACCATTCATCAAGTAGCTGCTGGAATGTGGCCAAACCCACAGCAAACTGAGGAACATGTAGTCAATTGAGCCCTCTTGTATCATGACGAGTTTTGTTTTAATGGATTATAATGATAGTCTTGTCGATCATACAGAGTTAAGTCTGAGATAAATGGCACTCTCTGAAATGCTATTATAGCTGTATTACTCTGTTACAAAATTGCATCTTTGTAAGCAGAAAAACTCATGCAAATGAATAGCTTTTAAAAATAGAAATGAACATGAAAAATGTACTGTGGTAATGTACAGCACATACGCGTGCATTAGGACAATTTCATGCCTTGTTTCACTCCCCATGGGCTGATCTGAGTGTACATTACCATTGACTAGTTTGGATTGGCTCTGAATTGTACATTACAGAATGAGAAATAGATGCATGAAGCAATACACTTCTGTAATGTAGGTAGAAATGCAATGTTGCACTTTTGTATTGAATACAACAATCTTGACTCATCACTGCTAAGACATCCACCTAGAGTGGTTCTCCCTGTTTCACTAATGAGTTAATGTGTTGCCCTTTATTCTGTGGCCTATTTCTTCTCCCAGTAACAATTGACACTTCATTGTGAGGCACCTGACTGAGGTTAAAGGCACAGTCTGTGACCTGTCAAATGAATTTCCTTCTGCCTGAATCTGAGTGTACTTTAGATGAGATGTGTCTGGGCCCATGGTTTCACCAGGATCCTCTGCCTTAACTGATGTGACCTACCTAAACCGGTATACACAAGTAGATATATGTTTTCTCATAGTGGAGAAAAATGTTGAATAACATTTTCTGAGACTTCAAATAAGTATCTTAAGATACTAATTTCAATTAATGGTATTAGAGGAATTTAGTTTATATTGGAAGTTATTTTGCAGGACAATTTAGTTGAGGAAGCAAGATTTATAAATGTATCAATTAGCTGGCTTCATAATTATTGTACACACCCTTGGAAAGATTATTACATTTATATAGGATGCAGAAACACTTTATTTTATGAACAGCACAAATAATAATTTTATTAAAATGTTTTTAAAAGGTATAAGGAATATTCAGTTAGATCAAGGTGAGGTGTGTTACTTTAGAAGGAGAAAGATTATATCAATTCAAGAGAGAAATAATAAATGCTATTCTGAACTTTATTTCCCAATAGTAAAATAATTTTCATTTTTGCAATAGAAATGGATTAGACCTTCCTAAATATATTAAGTTCCATTTAACAGTTAGCTTTCAATTCTACATTTGTAATAGGAAGCATAGTCATTCAACACTGTGGAATTAAACTCATAAACTATCAACACTCTGGCATCTTTTCATGTTGTGTCCCAAATAAATAAGACCAGACATTCTGAGCAGACCATTGGTGCATCAGAATGCCTTATTAAGTCAGATATTTAGCATCTTATTGTACAGATCCTATGATTTTACATACATGTTTAGATGAATGAAGCTGACATGATTTAATCAATGAACTATCTGATATTTTTAGAGTCAGCGAATGAGGCACAGCAACCACTCCACAGAGAACTCTCCAATTGAAAGACGAAGTCTAATGACCTCTGATGAAAATTATCACAATGAAAGGGCTCGGAAGAGTAGGAACCGCTTGTCTTCCAGTTCTCAGCATAGCCGAGATCATTACCCTCTTGTGGAAGAAGATTACCCTGACTCATACCAGGACACTTACAAACCCCATAGGAACCGAGGATCACCTGGGGGATATAGCCATGACTCCCGACATAGGCTTTGAGTCTAATGAAACAAAAAATATTCATCTGTTGACAATTTGCCATAGCAGTGCTAGGATAAACCAATCATCTTAACTTGGCTAACATAGCACAGTATTTACTGTGCTAATGGGCTGCTGTCATTTTATGCTAAGTAAGGGGCAAAAAAAAATTACATTATGCCCTTGAGTCTAGATGGATATTAGATGCCCGATCATATAGATATTTTTAAGTGCAACATTTACATGATAACAGTACATTTTGTTTTCTTCATAGATTTAGACACATCAATTTGTAATTTAGGGTACTTACAAGGCACATATAAAATAATTTCCCATGCCGGAAATTCCAAATGACCAGTTCCAGTTGGAACCAATTTATAAACCAATTCCTGTTGGAATTTGGGTGAATTGACTAGAAAGTCTACTTGAGCATGTTGTAATCAATTGAAAAATCTGGGAAAAAAAAAAACTAATAAGAAAATCGAAATACCAATAGAAGCCAAATCCAGCTTTGGTATTTATTTGCTGGAAGCTAAATTTACACTTAAAGTTGGAGTGTATAAACATTTTAATATATGTTAATGTTGCCAGAATGGCTTTTCAAACTTACCAAATGTATTGATAGTGCCAAAAATATCTCAGAAATCTTAATGCAGAAATTATATAGTCTCCTCAGATTTTAATATTTTTATTTCTTTCCTGGCACAGCTGTTGTATTCAAAGTGTTTTGCTTTTTGTTTAGTCAGTACTGTTAGCTCATTTGAAGTTGGCAAAAACAAATACAAACAAGCAAAAAAACCTCAAATGTTTTTCAGCAGTGAGAGAGAATAGTAAAGAGAGGCCCAAGCATAGCTGGTTATGTGAAATATAAAATGGGGTGTTGTTCTCCCTTTAATCAATCTGAGCACAACTACATACATCCAGGAATCTGAAGTCAGATAGTAAGGATGTGGTACCATTCCTCCCGAGTGCAATGCTAAACACTTCCAGGTGGGAATTCATCTATTTCACTTAACACAAACGCAGGGTCAGTATTTCCTGCCCACAAGATTGAGTATCTTTCCATTGCTTCTCTCAGTCTCTGTCTTTGAATATCTGAATGTTCTGGCCCTTCAACAAATTCTTTAAATCATGCTAAGGAATTTCGTTTTATGTGGACACATTCAACTTTGATATTCAGGAGGTGTTTTTACAAAATGACTAATTGAAAAAAGTTGAAACAAATGATTTTAAAAGCTTGCAGTAAAAAATAAACTCATAGATTCAGCAAATATTTGTTGACTAAAATTATAGCATTTTTAATGCAGAAAATTAAAAGAATTTGGAGATTGAGCTGCCTTATTTCTAAGGAACACTCCCCTTCATCTTATTAAGTCTTCACAGTTTTTCCAGTGGCTTTAATTATGGAATTGGTGACCTATGTTTTATATTATCAAGGAAGCCTTAGATTCACTATGATCCAAGAAATTATTGAAATTGACCCTTTTTACACAAATGTCTTAAAAAAAAAAAAACTTGTTTCTAAATGTCCACAGTGCATGCATTTTCTAAAGCCCCAATAAGTCCAGCCATAAAAGTCCTTTTCTGCTAGTACATGTCATGAAGCCTATTTTTGAAAATAATGATAATTAATTTTATAGTATCTTCTTTTCTCCCCAAGCCTTTCAATATTTAGGCACTCAAAGCATGCACCAGTTCAGTAATCTTCTTGACCATGGAAATAAGTTCCACATTACTGATGAGTTATATATATATCTTGAACCCCATTACAACCTCACCATATCCCCCCTGCCTTTATGTTCACTGTTTGTACCCCATTATGAACCTGTTTGGCTGATAATGAGGATACCTATAATTCTGTAAGTCATTTCAAATATTTGATACAATTAAAAAATATGGGCTTAGTAAATTTTAAAAGTTAACATGTGATACTGGCTTGTGAGATTCTTCTGTCATCTAGTGAAGCTTATAAAACTTTCAGTTAAGACATTTTAAAAGAGTTATATCCATTAGGCATTTTAATAAACATATAACCTGCCATTACTGAATACTTTGTTAGAACACAGAAGAGCATCTTCCAGCAAACAAAAATATATTTATTACATGTACAGCACATACTTGCATGAGAAAGAAAACATTAGCCAAAACATTTTTCTATATGCTTTACTGGTTTCTTGTTTGTGTGCATTAAAGTATTTAATTGCAAAGAGTGCACCAAGGTGTACAAATTTAGACTAGACAGCTGTTCAGCTTTTTCTGTAGCAGCATTAGCAATTTGGTCATTTAACTACTTTAAGATACTTACATTTTATGGCAGGTAGCTGTAACAGCATTTAAATATATTTCCTAGTCGTCAAGATTACCATCTTCTTTCAACTTTTTAAAAGTCACTTGTTTTTTAAGGTTTCTCAAAGCCTTGTTTTTAGTCTTCCATGTCATGCCGATAAAGAAAGGCTCATTCACTATCTGTGCACAAAACCAGTCTATCATTTACCTTCAGATGTCCATACCTGTTTTGCTTTGCATTCTTATTCAAAAGCTGACAATCTTGGAAAGGGTATAATGTATGTTTTATTGATGGATATATTTAAATGTTTTACTTTAATTTGGCATATTCTTTCCCCTTCCTTCTGTAATAAGTTTGTCTTCCTCAAATAAGGGGATATACATCTTATTTTTTTAAAGACTTAAGAGTTTATTGTGTAAATGATACTTAAAATCTAGATATATACTAAATGAAAAGTTTTATTTTTGCCAAGCACACCAAGCACCTTTGAAAAATACATATTCCATAAATACTTTGTTTTTAATTAATTCCATTTAAAGACAGCAAATGATTATAAGCAAGAGAAACAAGTCTTTTACTGTTTTGAGGCTGTTTTAACTTACAGTATAAGCCACATACTAGAATTCTATAATTTCAGTCACAGACATATAATAATGTGGACTCATGTGACAGTGTGGAAATGTAGTTCTGGAAAAAAAGGAATGCAATTTGTCAATCCTGATGTTAATTCTCAAGGGTATAATGTGACTCTAATATTATAACCAACAACATTATCTTGTTTAATATTTAAAGCAACACTTAGAAATGTTTATAAATGATGATTCTCTCTTATCTTTATACAGTTCTATTGGAGAGAAGGTTGAAATTGTTCACAATTTAGACGATGGTCTTTCCTAATAAGAGTCTTAATTTTGTGACTATATAAGTCATTGCAGTTAGTCTTCAATGAAATGGATTAATGTAAAACAAATTCTGAGACAATTATTTGTTTCCTTTAAATAATTTGCTATTTAATTATTATTGTCATTGTTTGCAAAATGTATTTTTGGAATGTTAACCTCTTTTCATACCTGCATACTTGAACTTGTCTTTTGTGGGGGGGCCTTAAAGTTCATAATAGGAAGTGGAGGCAGTGAAAGGAAGTAAGAAAAGGAAATTATGCTAAAAGATGGTTTGCAAATTTAAACTCTTTAAATGAACATATCACAAAATGTTGTTAAGACCCAGGATGTCCGTTAAGAATGTGTCTTGGCAACCTTAATTTGCATGTTAGTATATATTTTCTTAGTTACACAGTTTTATTTTGGTATTTGCTTAAAAACTGTAATACCATTATAGAAATTACCCTATGTACTGATACATTTACTACCTCTTCTCTAGAGAAGACAATCTGTCTTTAAAGGGAAAAACACTGGTCAATAAGTAGTGATCAAAATTATCACTATTCTGGCTAACCTTGCTGCAAAGCTAAATGCATAGATTGTTAAAATATGCCTTCCCTTTAGATTTTAAACTGTTTCCAAAATGCTCTTTGGCACCCTTTCATTTCTTCCACGTTAGTGAAGTTTTCTTTGAATTGGTTCACAGTTTATCATGAGGCAAGGTTAATTTAACAAATAAGTCATCATAGGGAACAAAACAAACTGCAAGGGAATTGCCTTTGTGTGCAACTTGTTATAATATCTAGTTCTAAGTCTAAAAGAGTAAAAGTCCAGAGACTTTATGTTTAAGAGCAGCTGGTTTGCAAATTCACATTTTGTTGGTCCTTGACTTCCACAGAGCATGACTTAGCCATTTACTGGGTAAGGATATGCATTATCTTGGACTCCCATGTAATTGGAATAAACTTCATATCAATGTTTCAAATAAATGCTATGTACCCCTTATTCCTTTTATATTTCTGCCTTTGTCTTTTATGACAATGTTGCATGTTGTGTTTTTTTAATTATATAAAACTCATCCTTGAATGACTATATGAATGAAAACTTTATAGGAAATTATGTAATAAAATCTGTTTTATTAGTTTCTCATACCTTTAAATACTGTCAATACTATAACTGTTAGTAAGTTACTTACTCAAGCTGTGTCTATGGGGCAGAGAACAGTCCTCTTCTTTAAAATGATAATCATGATCAAACCAGTCAAGTCAATCCAATTAGCTGTTAGACAGACAATAACGATAACCTTCTTTTTGACTTAACCAGTCAAGTTAGTCAAAATAGTAAAATTGGCTTATATGGGCACCCAGAACAACAGCATTCAAAAATTACTTTTAAAGGTTTCTTCTTTTATTAAAATGGACTTTCTTAAATAAAATACATCCTCTGATAGCAGCTATCTCTTTTTACTTGTAGATGATTAATTCTAAATGCTTCATGTAATTGAGGGACATTATGAGAAGACTAGAAAGTATCTCATCAGATAATCCTAAGGGCTGTAACTTCTACTTGCCATAAACAAAGTATAATTAAGAGTGAATAGCAATTGGTTTGGGGAGTCGTAGTTATATATGAAACTTTCTTTTGTTTCTCATGATGTATGTAAAATGTTTGCGGAAGGATGGTAGAAAATGTTACTAATGAATTTAGAGTGGTTTGGGAGAATATACTGATACTTCCTCATTTGAAAATTATAAGGAGTTAAAAGGGGAACTAAGAACCAGTAGTGGCTGGCCTCTAGCTTTTCAATACTTCTAAGTGTTCTTGGTTATGTTTTGAACACTTAAATTTCTCAACAAATGGCTATGTCTATATTT
Organism: Hylobates moloch; assembly: GCF_009828535.3. Lineage (NCBI taxonomy): Eukaryota > Metazoa > Chordata > Mammalia > Primates > Hylobatidae > Hylobates > Hylobates moloch. The sequence continues at coordinate 90,913,490 of NW_026652276.1, forward strand.
ATGTAGGGGCCACCCTTGCCCTACTTGCATGCCACTTTCACACACTTTTAACTGAAATCAGTGTGAATTCTGTATGCATAAGGGATGTAATAAAGAGGCGGGATCATTAACGCTATATCGTTGCATACTATTTTTCATATGCCTTACAATATTTTCTGGGACGTTATTAAAATGAAAGCATTTTATTGCCAAAATAAATCTATGTTGTTACTTATAATCTGCATTAGCAGTAGAAAAATAATGTAGCAAAAACATATTGTACAGTACAAAATTATAAAATATATATTTTGCCAATAATATAAAAATAGATTGAGGAGAAAGAAGCACATTTGTTATAGCACAAACTTATAACAAAATCCACTGTTAAATTTGGCAGTCATATTTTTTAAAAGTATGTCGATTTAGTTCTAAGTTTTATCAGATTTACTTCATCTACCATCTTTTTAACTTGCTGCTTGATACTTTTCCAGCAATTTATTTCATAGCCTTGCAATCTGTGGATGTAATTTCTTTTGTTTTATTCCCTTCCATAAAATTTATTAAATTTTATTTTGTGATAACACTCATACTATATTTTCTCTTCTCATTTCTTCTCTTTCAATAACAACAACAAAGTCACAGCAAGTGAGCTCATAGGGCTTCTCTGAATTTTGGACATGTTTGAAATTTTCGTATTTTTCACAGCCTCGAGTCAGAATGATCAATAAAGATGTCCCAATCACAAAAAATTATGTTAGTTAGGGATTCTTTAATTTGTTTTGTACTGAATACTACTTTGAAACATAAGTTAAAGCCATTAGCTGTGTTTTTGTAGGGATGGTGGGAGGGAATAAAAAATAAATGTATTAACATAAAACATACTAAAACAGAAATATGGCAAAATGATGTAAAAAGATTTTTCCTAGTATTCTGAGGGCTGTTGAAATCCCAGGCTATTGCTATATCTCCATTGACGAAGTGGGATAAAAAATGCCTTTGTCAAATAGTTTTTTTTCTTTCTTTAAATTTTATTTATTTTAATAAGTTGTCCCCTTTTATTTTTCTTATCTAGGTATGTGTAGCATTCTACAAGGCATGCTGGGTAAAATATACTATGCAAATGTGTACAGTGCTGCATGTTTTGTTCTCCCTCTGCTTTAGTGGCTTTAAAGAAAAAAACGTGGTGTTATTTTTGTGAATAAAAACATTAACAAAGAAAATGCAGAGTGCATGCATAGAGTATCCTCATTTCTATGGATTTGTTTTATGGAATTTAAATGTGTACAAAACAACTGCATTACTTTTTTTCTTTTATATAATAAATGAAAAAAACACTGAAACCAGCGTTATACCTCTCCTTTATATTATTCTAGAAATATATTGAAAAATACTGGAAATCAATAGGTACTCTTTTATGAAAAAAAAGAAAAAGTCTAAACATTTATCCTAAAAAGGGATTCAATCAAATGACTACTTTCTGAATACTCTGCCAGGTGCTATGAGTGATAACAAAATAAGTACTGTATTAGGAAAGAGTTTATAAGTTAAATACACACACGTGTGAAATAAAATATATTAGAACACATGTGCAAAATAGGATTGGATATAGAAAAATATACTAGATGAAGTATTATATTGTTCAGAAGTCATCCACTCCAAAATGATTAATATTGCAGTTATCAGACATTTCCAAAGCTATCTTGTACCTGTAAGAATTCCATAGTTTGTATTCGGGGTCAATTGTCTATGTTAAGACTTGATTGGAATTTGACTTTTTTGTCATTGCACTGTATAGGAGATTCCAAAGAAATATGGACTCTGTTGATTTTTATCACTGCATTAGGATTATACAGTGATTTATTAGAGTCAAGTTATTTCACAATTATCACATTTAATTCATCTGATCACCCAGGAAAGTTAGGCAGGGCATGGATTATGAGATACAAATACAAATGAGGAAACCAAAGTTCATTGAAACTTCTCTCTCAAAAGAATTTTTCTTTTTTTTTTTTGAGATGGAGTTTCACTCTTGTTGCCCAGGCTGGAGTGCATTGGTATGATCTCGGCTCACGGCAAGCTCCGCCTCCTGGGTTCAAGTGATTCTCCTGCCTCAGCCTCCCGAGTAGCTGGGATTACAGGCATGTGCCACCACGCCTGGCTAATTTTGTATTTTTAGTAGAGATGAGGTTTCTCCACGTTGGTCAGGCTGGTCTCGAACTCCCGACCTCAGGTGATCTGCCCACCTCAGCCTCCCAAAGTGCTGGGATTACAGGCATGAGCCACCACGCCCGGCTATGAGTACGTATTTTTAAAGAAACATTCTTGGCTGGGCGCAGTGGCTCACGCCTGTAATTCCAGTACTTTGGGAGGCCGAGGCGGGCGGATCACCTGAGGTCGGGAGTTTGAGACCAGTCTGACCAACATGGAGAAACCCCGTCTCTACTAAAAATACAAAATTAGCTGCCCAGCTACTCGGGAGGCTGAGGCAGGAGAATCACTTGAACCCAGGAGGCAGAGCTTGCGTGAGCCGAGATCACCCCAATGCACTCCAGCCTGGGCAACAATATGTTACTTTTTAGGTAGGTAATCATCTGAAGCATACAAAACAATGCCTGGAAAACAATAAATGTTGACTGAACAGTACCTTAGTTATTGGAGAGCTATTATATAAGGCTGTCTCAACTATCAAAGTATTTCAGCCAACAATCTGAAACTCATCCACCAGCCGTATGACTGAAGCTACTTCGCCTGTCATCAGCACATTTCCAATAATAAAATGGACTAAGGAGAGAAACATCTCATTTGTACTTTCATACAACATGCAGATTAGCACAGTGGTTTGAGTGTGGATCTGACCTTTATCTGGGTTCAAAGCCCAGATCCAGCAATAACTAGCCATGAACTTGGGGCAATCACTTAATGTCCCCATGCCTGGGTATTTCTGTACAGTGATTTTCTTTTGGTTATGGATCACATTTTCCTGTTTCCTTGCACATCTAGTGATTTTTTATTGGATTTAGGACAATGTAAAGTTTACATTGTTGATGACTTGATCTCATATTCCTTTAAAGAATGTTATACTTGTTTTGGCAGGCAATTGTGAATTAGTTTGGCCCCTTCAAGATTTGGTTTTAAGCTCCTTTAGGATTGGTCTTGTGTAGGGCTTATTCTTAGGCCAGTTAGCTCCTCTTCTAAGGTCTCTGGGGGTGTCCACTCGACTATATCGAGTTTATCCAACCCACAGCCTGTGGGCTGCATGCAGCCCAGGATGGCTTTTTAAAAATTAATTATTAATTTATTTTTGAGACAGTCTTGTTCTGTCACCCAGGCTGGAGTGCAGTGGTTTGATCTTGGCTCAGTGCAATCTCCACCTCCTAGGTTCAAGCGATTCTTCTGCCTCAGCCTCCAGAGTAGCTGGGATTACAGGTGTGCGCCACCATGCCCGGAGAATTTTTGTAATTTTTGGTAGAGACAGGGTTTCATCGTGTTGGCCAGGCTGGTCTCAAACTCGTGGCCTCAAGAGATCTGCCCACCTTGGCCTCCCAAAGTGTTGGGATTACAGGTGTGAGCCACTGCACCTGGCCCTAGGATGGTTTTGAATGTGGCCCAATACAACTTCATAAACTTTCTTAAAACATTATGAGTATTTTTGTGATTTTATTTATTTTTTAGCTCATCAGCTATCAATAGTGTTAGCTTATGTTATGTGTGACCCAAGACAATTCTTCTTCCAGTGTGGCCCAGGGAAGCTAAAAGATTGGACACCCCTGTCCTATATATTCAGTTCTCTTCACTCTGGCTGAAGGGAACTCAAATGATTCCTGACCCGTTGTAATCTCTGGGAATCATTTGCATTACAGTTTCCTGGTACTTATTTTTCCTCAGGAATTGTGATGGGCCAGCCTCTTGGGGGTTCATACTGCATGAGCACAAATTGATATGCAGCCAAAGACTCAATGGCCCCTTAACAGGTTTCTAGAGCTTTTCTCTGTGTAGCTCCCTCATTCCAGTTACTCTGCTTCACAAATTCTAGTCACCTTGATCTCTGGGAATGCTGATCTGCGTCTTCAGTTCTAGGAGGTTCCCAGATTCTCATTTGGGTTCCCACTTCCTCCGTAGTTGACTGGGAATTGCTTTTAGGGATGAAGTCCAGGAAATGGTAAGACTCCACTTGTTTCTTTCTCTTTTGCAAAGAATCACAGTACTGTGACGTGTTTTTCAATATCTGAAATGTCGTTGCCTGTACTTTGTGCAGTTTTCTATTTGCTAACGGTAGGAGGATATATTCAAACCATCCTACTCTCTCATGCCTGAAGTCAGAAGTCTCTCCAGTGACATTTTGCACTTCTCTGTAATCATAGATAAATTGGTCTTTAAACTCTCTTTCTCTCTCTCTCTCTTCTTTCTTCACTCGGAAAATAACCTGGGAGACCATTTCCTTGGGTGGATTGTAAAATGTGAAGCTCCGCCATCACATAATGTGTATATGACATCCATTTCATAAGTTGACATCTGTGTGGGAGTCTGAAAAAGTCTTAGAGCTACCAAAGCATTACCTACGGTGCGCAAGAATGGAAATATTAAAGAGTTAATGCAAATTGGTTATACAAACTACATTGTTCTTCTAAACAGCATACAGAATATTAAGTAAATCCAGACATGATAATCCATAAATTAATATGGATTACTATGATTTTCCTTCCCTTCATGTATGGCTCCTCTAAACTTTGACTTTTTAACCATAAAGCCCCAAAAGAAGTCAACGAAATTACTTTTCTACATTTTGAGGTAAAATAGTGTGTAGTTAGGAGAAGTGAGTTGGGAAGGTGCGGTTTATTGCTGATTTTGCCTAATTTCATTCAGCTGTTGGGGATGGGCGTGCAAAGCAGTTCAAGTGGCTCCTACAAGTCTCCCAGTTTTTCTTTCTTTTCCTTTTTACTAAGGTTAAGGAGAACAGAAAGGGATGGAGCTTTAGTGGCCACTAAAGGTTTTTAAACAGGGGAGTGACTTGATCAAAATCGTTGTTTTGGGCAATACTGACCTGAGAGTTAAGAGATTGGAGAGAAAAAAGAGCCCTGAAGTGAAAAAATCGCTTTAAGGCGACTATCTAGGTAAGGCCACTGACTCCAGCTGAGTGTCAGAGGGCGGCAAGCTTTTCCCTCAAAGACCCACGGGAGACACCATGTCTTAAAGGGTCATGACGCCTAACTTTTAGTGCAGTGCATGTGAAGGGTTGGGGATGGACACGGGGTACTCAATTATATGTTTACATTATGGCCCAATGGAGAAGATTCGAAGGAAATATAAATACTCGGGAACGCAACAGCAAGCAGTCGGAAGCCATCTGCCCCAACTTGCGGTCTTCACAGCCTCCGTCCCATGGAAAAGTCCCGCGCCTTCAGCAGTCTTGGTTATGCAAATAAGCGAGGACCGCGCGGGCGCCCTTTCCTAGGCTCCGCCCCCTGGCCGCGCGCCTGCGCACTCACGTCCCGCCAGGCCCGCCCCCTCACTTCCCCCGCCCGCGTGGTCGTCGCCACCGCAGCCGCCCGAGAGGAGCTGGGGGAGGACGGTGGCCCGCGAGGCTCGTCGCAGACAACGCGGCGGCGATGTCCGCGAGCCAGGCGAGTGCCGCGGCGGCAGCGGCGGGGCCTTGCGCGCGGCAGGGCGGCCTGGGCTTCGGCCTCCCTCCGGTTCTCTGGAAGCGGGCCCGCGACCAGCGCGGGAGCAGCAGCAGAGGCGGAGGCTCCAGCGCGTCTCTCTCCTCCCCCTCAGCCTGAGCCAGGGGAAGCCAGGCGGCCCGGGTGTCTGGAGGGGGGGGTCCGCTGCCCGAGAATGGGAATTCTCTTCACCAGAATATGGAGAATGTTCAATCACCAGGGTGAGGAGCTCGGTCCGCGGGCGTACGGGTTGGGGAGAGGGTCAGCTCGGGCCGGCTAGGTGGGGGTCTCCGAATACTTCCGGAATGTGGGTGGCTCGGTCGGGCGCCGGCTCAGCGCGGGGTGCAGGCTGCTTGGATACGGGCCTGGGACCGTTCGGTCCCGGCTCCCGAGCTTGGGGATGGTTCCTGACTCGCAGCCTTTTGTCTTAGGAGTCCTTCCTAAGAAGTCTTTTCCGTAATACACCCATTGCTCCGATTTCGAATGAGAGTGGAAAAGGTTTCTTGCCCTAGGTCCGATGTCCCAGAGTAGCACGGCCTGGCCTGTCTTTCAGCCCTTTCTTTGCTCACCAGTTGTGTTTGGACACCACATAGAAATGCTGGGGTCTTCTGGAATGAAGGTTATAGATTGCGGCCCTAACGGCACCACTGAGCGACCGAGGGTTGCAGAATGCGGAAAACGGGAGGAATCGCTCGACTTGTCCATTACACCTCTGGTTTATGAGCCTGCCCTCCACTGCCACCCGTCTTTGTGTGTGTTGGGGGCAGGGGGGGGTTTCTTCTGCCTCATGAATAGGGATGGACTTCTCTCCATTTGTTTTACTTATTATATCTGTGTTTAAGGTTAAGCTTAAGGTCATTTTTCTACTCGTGTGGGTTATTAGACACAGTTTTTGTTTTGCTGGGTTACAAATGTTAAAATGTTTCACTGAAAGTTTTAAAAACATACCATATGAAACATTTGTTAACCATAGGTAACTAGCAAGTTACTAAGTGTAAAGTGTGTCATATAGGGATGCTTAAGTTCAGCCAACCTCAGACATGGCCATGAAATACCTATCAGGCTTGTTAAAATTTGTTACAAAATGACTAAAACTGGGGAAAGAGAATACAATTTTAACCCAAAGACTGAATACTTATTAAGATATAGTGGTGTACTTTTGTTTCTTTTTAACTCAAGTTGAGTGGTTCATCATTCCGCTGTCAGTAACTTAGTTTGTGTTTTTCTCTTGTGTAAGCTGGTAGTGGTGTCACGTCCCAGTTTTCGAATAAAGACTTACGTGAATGGTGGCATGTATTATGTACACCTACTACTACCACCTCCTTCTTCATGATCCAGCTGCTCTTTTAAGAAGCTTAGGGGAAGCAAGCAGAACTAGAACTTGTGATCCCTAATATATCTTTTACACATACACACACACACACACACACACACACACACACACACACACACACAAATGTGTAGGTCACCTGATACCGAAAGAAGGGGCAGTATCAAACAATTATTCTAAGAGGATTTTTCATAAAGTAGAGAAAATCAGTTCTAATCAGCACTGTCTCTGACTGGACTGGCTGTTTGTGTTGGGAGCAAGAGAGTGGGAACCAGTCACTTGAACTCTCTGGTTTTCTGGTCTAGGTTTTCTCACCTAGAACACCAGGGATCTGTGGAGCCTACAAATCTTGTAAACTTTATTTCTACATTGCAAATATTAAAACTTACATTGCTGTAAGACTGGTGGTACTTATAGTAGATAAGATCTATTCTAGTTTTAACATCCATCATTTTGTATTATTTTTAGCAAAGCTAGTGTTTCATCCGCTGTGAGATTTAGAAAGACTGTTAATTGAGCTCTAGTGCTGCCAGAAAAGTAGTTATCACCACTTTCTATTTTGAGTCAATGATAAAATTATTTGTTTCTGTAAGTTAAGAATAAATGAGAACTTTGCCAACAGCTCCTTGGAGTAGTAAATAATAAGGGTCTGTGCTCTGGTGTCACTACAAATTGGTAATAGTAGTGTTTTTATAACCTGTATTTTGTGGTAATTTTTGACGGGACATTTGTGGCAGTTTGGCGGAAATGAATAGTGGAATTAATGAAGTTCTAGAAAATTAGATGTGAATATTGTGAAAGTATGAATAAATTATTTCTCTTCTGCTAAATAGTGTGGCTGTCTTATCAATAGGGTCACTTTTCAGAATATCCACCATTTAATCTAATGCCAGATATTTGTTGGGTTTTGTTTTTGTTTTTGTTTTTGTTTTTTTGAGACGGAGTCTTGCTCTGTCACCAGGCTGGAGTGCAGTGGCGTGATCTTGGCCCACTGCAACCTCTGCCTCCCGGGTTCAAGCGATTCTCCTGCCTCAGCCTCCGGAGTGGCTGGACTACAGGTGCATGCCACCACACTCAGCTAATTTTTGTATTTTTAGTAGAGATGGGATTTCACCATGTTGGCCAGGATGGTCGCCGTCTCTTGACGTCGTGATCCGCCAGCCTCGGCCTCCCAAAGTGCTGGGATTACAGGCCTGAGCCACGGTGCCCAGCAGGATCTTTTTTTTTTTTTTTTTTTCTGTATAGGACATATATAAGTTAGCTATGTCTTGGATGCTCTTGTTTTACCTTCAGTGGATTCAGAATACAATCTTATATTCTTTTCATAGAAACTCTTGGAAAGTATGTTTCGGGAGATTACAGAATTTGCCATCTGATGAAACTTAAACTATGCAGTATCTCCTGTTTCTGAAACCCCTTGAGAACAGCTTTTTCAGTTAAAGCTCAGATTGAGTGCACAGTGAAAGCTATTTGTATACTGCTCGAACTAGAAAAACCGGAGGTCACATTTAGATGATACTGAGATTCAGTAGAGTACAAACTTTATCCTAGATGCTGTCGTTTAAATCATTTTATTTTATTTTATGTTTTAACAATCTTTTGAAGTAGTTATTTCCCCTGAAAAGGGAAAACTGAGGCTTAAGTGGAATGATTTTTTTTCCCCAGGCCATGCAACTGGTATATACCAGAGCCAGGCAAGTTAAAACCCTGAAGGAATCTCTTAAAGAAGAGATTGACATCATTTTTTTCCTCCCTTCTCCTCCCCCCATTAACTTTTTCAGTTGCTAAACTCTAAGTTGTCTTTAGAACTTCGAAAAGTTGCCATTAGTAACTTTTTTTTTTTATAGAAGAGCTTGTGATCAGTGGTTTACTTGTTTAACACCTATTTAGTCCAGGAACTGTTCTACGTGGTGGGATAAGGGAACAAAACAGACAAATTCCACTGCCTTTATGGAGCTTTCATGTAGTGTTGGGAGACAGGAAATTAACTCACTTTGTCTCTACAAGTAAAATAATAGTGGTTAACACTTGTGCAAGGTTCACACAGGTTGTTTGATTTAATATTCACTTAGTTGATTTACTCTTTAAAACAACCCTACAAGGTAGATATTATTCCCCTTATTTTACAGGGGTAAGGATACAGGTAACTTGCTTAAAGCACTATAGGTAAAAGTGATAGAACTGGATTTTAACCATGATTATGTAGTGCCAGAGTTATTTCTCCTATATACACACACACACACGCACACACACCTGGATTTTAACCAAGATTATATAGTGCCAGAGTTAGTTCTACACACACACACGCACATTTGCACACAACTTCGTGTAAGAAAGACTTTGTATAAGAAGGACTCAGATAAAAAGAACTGACTGATGTGAACTATAAAAGAAGTTGTGGAATTTCCTCATTAATAGCCTTGTATTGCTCTCTTGATTGGTTGCTAGAAAAGGAATTATAAGTATGAATGGGTGCAGGAGAAGCTGCCTGTGCTTCAGGAACCTGATGCTGAGGAAGCCACCTGTTCTGGCTTATTATTATTATTATTATTAGGGAGTTCAAATGTGTAGAGAAGAGTACATATGGAAGCTGAGTAGCCAAGGGGTAGACTGTGCCTCTTAGCTTCTAATACAGATGCTTCTCAATTTGTGATAGAGTTACATCCTGGTAAACCCACTGTAAATTGAAAATACAGTAAGTAAAAAATGAGTTTAATATGCCAGACTTACTGAAAATCATGGCTTTAGCCTAGCTTGCTTTATATGTGCTCAGAACATTTATGTTAGTTTACAGCTTGGCAAAATCTAACCCAAAGCCTGTTTTATAATAAAGGTTGAATATCTCGTGTAATTTATTGAATACTGTACTGAAAGTGAAAAACAGAATCTTTGCATGGGTACTTGAAGTATGGTTTCTACTGAATGTGTATTGCTTTTACAACATCACAAGTCAGAGACCATTTGTAAACCCTTTTTGCATGCTCTGTGGAAGTGGAGCTGGGTCCTTTAAACGTTTTTCTTTTGCCACTGGGCAAAATGTTAAGTTTTGTCAGTAGGCTGCACTGGAGGGGCATTGTGGAGGAAAGGGTGTTTGTACTTAAGTTATAGTGTGCTTTTTTGACGGGCTCTGCTTGTAGCATGAACACCTTCTCCAAGGCCTGGCTCTTGTACTGCATAGTGGTCAGCAGCAGCCAACAGCTTCCCCTGGTACCCGTCTTAGTTGGTTTCATAATAGAAGGTCTCCAGTGAAATACCTCTCAATAAACAGTTTTCCTCAGCACCAAAGAGGGAGGATTTTTGGGCGGGTCCCACTGGCACCTCACCACAGCTACTTCTCTGCCATTCAGTGAGCCACTGTCTGTGCCCTCCAACGAGATCTGCATCTAAGTCTGGAGGGAGTGGGAGGACCTTTATCTCAACCCTAGGGATAGTGAGTGCTTCTTATATTTGTCATTCCCATAATCTTTTAGCCAATCTCTCATTACTGCAGTCCCCTGTAATTTTTTTTGATGTTGAACTTTCCAAGTTCAAATTATTGTGTGATTTCTGCCTCCTGATTGGATCTCTAATTTTGCCATGTATAATCATTACTTTTTTTTTTCCAGCAACCTCATAGTGCAAAAGAAAATTTGGTTATTCCCCTCAAACTTCATTTGCCATTACTGTAATAGCAAGTTTATTTTCAAACTTTCTTTTTATTGATAAGACTTTTAAATTTTAAAAATTGAACTTTTAATACAAAACGACTTAAGCAGATATCTCTCTCCTAACCTTTATATTTTCCAGATCTGATTTATTTATTCATGAAAAATATTAAGCTCATGCTTTATTCCAGGAGCTGTCCTATGGACTGAGAGAACTGTAGTGAACATGACAAATGGAATTTTTTGCTCTGAGAGACAGAATTGATAGGGCTTAGTGATAGTTCAGATATGAATGAGGTAAGAATGATGAATCAAAAGGACTCTCCATTTATTTGCCCTGGTGTTTTTGTGTTTTCCGATGTTGTATGATTCACAGAGATAGTAATTCTCTACAATAACAATTATTATTATGCTTAATTTATTGACTGATGAGTTGGGGGGAATATGTATTAACTTTTAAAAACTGGTAATGAATGAAACTGGTAGACTGCCTGAGTGTGTCAAAAGGAAATGAAGGAGAAGGGAAACGAAGCAATTTTCATGACAAAACAGTAAAATATTGATTGGTATGTTAAAGCCTAATTGATAACTCACAGTTCCATCAAAGCATTAGAACAGTGCTGTTGTTGTGGCTTATTTGAGTAAATACAGGAATGCTGTGACATAGTCTAAAAGAAAAATCATACTAACTAAGCAGTAAACTTCTGATGATTTGCGTGCATCAGAGAGTTGGAATGGCTGAAAGTTTTATTACATTTGTCCACAATAACATTCTTGTAGTAGGCATATTGGGATTCTATGAAGTCTTTATTTTGAAGTGCATTATAGCACTTTTTGGCTACAAATTTACATTTTGTATAGATGCTTTTCCATCTTGCTAATGAAAGGAACAGGCTGTGGTGATGAGAGTAAAGATGTTCAGAGGAAATTGATCTACTATTAAAAACTTTGTGGCTAATCTGACCCTATTATTGAGATGACATGTTTGTCTTTGAACCCATCACACAGTTTGGTCTTAATTTTATGGTTCTCATTGTGACCTACATGCTATGTCTTAGATTTAGGAAGCTATTAAAAATGGTCATTGGTGGCCGGGACGCAGTGGCTCATGCCTGTAATCCAAGCACTTTGGGAGGCCAAGGCAGACGGATCACCTGAGGTCAGGAGTTCAAGACCAGCTTGGCCAACATGGCAAAACCCCTATCTCTACTAAACATACAGAAATTAGGCTGGGCACGGTAAACTTCTGATGATTCACATACAGGTGGCTCACACCTGTAATCTCAGCACTTTGGGAGGCCAAGGCAGGTGGATCACGAGGTCAGGAGTTCAAGACCAGCCTGGCCAATATGGTGAAATCCCATCTCTACTAAAAATACAAAAATTAGCTGGGCGTGGTGGTGTGCACCTGTAGTTCCAGCTACTCGGGAGGCTGAGGCAGGAGAATCCCTTGAACCTGGGAGGCAGAGGTTGCAGTAAGCCGAGATCATGCCATTGCACTCCAGCCTGGTCGACAGGCGGAGACTCCATCTCAAAATAAATAAATAAATATAAATTTAAAAATTAGCCGGCCATAGTGGCACCTGCCTGTGGTCCCAGCTGCTTGAGAGGCTGAGGCAGGAGGAGAATCGTTTGAACCTGGGAGGTGGAGGTTTCATTGAGCCAAGATCACACCACTGCACTCTAGCCTGGGCAACAGCGAGACTGCATCTCAAAAAAGTCATTGGCGCTTTATTGTAAAAATACAAAAAAACTCAAATAGAGCTACGTCTTGGGAGGGGGCAACTAGAACTTGGTAATGAATGTAGTTTGTAGGTGTTTGGGTGGAGTAAGGAGGTAAAGATCCTCTGGATCATGGATTCTTCATTGGAATGGCCCTCCAGAGATCTCAGACTACATGTGGTTTTTTTGGATATTTTCCAGGTTCTGCTTATGTTTGATTGGAGTTTCTTTCCTCCTTTTTGTTTTTCAAGTATTTTAACCATTTGGTAAGAATATGATATGTTCAAATATATTGGTTTGGTTTCCCTTGATTGACTTTAGAAATCTGCTTAGGTCTTAAGAGTTTGGGGGCATGGTTGCATATTTATGCATTTGTAAGTATATAGGAATTCATTGAATTTGTAAAATAGGTAGGCAGAAGAGTAAGATTGTAGTGTGGAGAATGGCATGAGCAAAGTTAAATGATTGGAAAGTTTATGACACATTCTAGGGACTGAGTAGAGCAGCTTTTCTAAGTTTTAGTACGTAGGTCAAGAAGAGTTAGGGGAAGATTTGGGCTAAGGCTTAGCTTTCTTTGTCACACTCATCCTTTTTCATCATGTTTATCTAATGATCTTACCTGGATTTACTTATTCACTTTCAGGTGCAGTCAGAAGGTTATGGGTCCTCCAAAGCTTCAGACCTTGGCTAATTTCTCTCCTCTTGTTCATAGCCATTTTACCTTTCATCTTTCCTTCTACCCTAACAATAACCTAACCTTTCACCTACTAGGACTTCTGGACATTCCTAACCTTGAAGGGCAGAACTGGATTTCTTTCCCTGCCCAAATTCCATGGCTAGCTGCTTCATTTCTTTCTTATCACTGTCTGTGACACACTTTTCTCTATTAACATTTTCCACTGTGCCAGACAAGTGGATTCTGTTGTTTTTTTTTTTTTTTTTTGGAGACAGGGTCTCACTCTGTCACCCAGGCTGGAGTGCAGTGACACAGTCTTGGCTCACTGCAACCTCTGCCTCCCAGGTTCAATTGATTCTCATGCCTCAGCCTCCCAAGTAGCTGGGACCACAAGTGTGTGCCACCACACCCAGCTAATTTTTGGATTTTTAGTAGAGACGGGGTTTTGCCATGTTGGCCAAGCTGGTCTTGGACTCCTGACCTCAAGTGATCCACCCGCCTCAGCCTCCCAAAGTGCTGGGATTACAGGCGTGAGGCACTGTGCCTGGCCCAGACATGTGGATTCCTACCCTGTATCATCTACTATACCTTCTCTCTCTAGTGTGCTTTCTTTATTTCTAGGCACTGTTAAAGAAAGATTTAAAGCAGTTTAAATCCTAATCCACCACAGGATAGGTTATCTAATTTCAGCTTATTGATACTCTAGTTCATTCCATACAGTGATTGTAAAAGATGATGCATCTTGAAACTGTTAACCTTTTCCTTTCCTCAGTAGGCAACTAACTTGTGTTATAAGATGAAATCCTGGAATGAGTAATTTCCGCCATCTGCTTTATCTTAGACTTGTCTGTGTGTTATTGCACATGGTTTTGTTCAGAGCAATTTTACCTTGGTGATCATGTTCAGCTAGTGGCCAGGTATGATAAAGAATTTTACCTCCGCCTCCCAGGTTGAAGCAATTCATCTACCTTAGCCTCCCAAGTAGCTGGGACTATAGGCTCACGCCACCATGCCAAGCTAATTTTTTTGTATTTTTAGTAGAGATGGGGTTTCACCATCTTGGCCAGGCTGGTCTTGAACTCCTGACTTTGTGATCCACCTGCCTCGGCCTCCCAAAGTGCTGGGATTATAGGCGTGAGCCACTATGCCCGGCCTGAAAGTCTTTTTTTTTTTTTTTTCCAATAGTTTTTGCCTAGCTAGTTTTTCCTAACAGAACTGTTAGAAAAGCACCAGGTTTGGAATTAGGACATAATAACCAACTCCTAGGGACATGGCTGAAGTAAGGAGACCACTTAAAAAAATACCTGTACTAAAGCCAGATGAGGTTTTACTTTAAAGCTATCATTTTAGGAGGCTATATAGTTTTTCCACTGATATGTCCTACTATTATTCAATCTATTCTTTGAAACTCAGAAGTTCTTTGGAAACAAATTTTTAAATAATTCTTCATATTTCACTTAACAACAAAAAGATAGCACTCATTTTAGATACCTTTTACCTTATGACCAAGATGATACCAGGTGGCTCATCTCCCACTTTAAAATCAAGTTCATCTTCAGAGTTTAAAAGATTTGCCACCATTAGGTGGCAATATTCAAAATGGTGTACCTCAGGCTCTGAAAGCAATTATAAAAGAACCGTGGCAAACTATTTTGAAAAAATGGTAACATGGTTGGAATAATAAGTGTTTAACCTCCTTAACTGATTAAGGACCTTTTAAGAAACTAAGAGAGTACTGTTTTTTACTTCGTTCTCTCTGTGTACATTATTTATACATATGCACATTTTTTAGTCATTCTTTATTGTTATATATTATAGATTCTTGCCTATATTTTTGTTTCCTTTTGGACTTTTCCTGCTAATTTTGTACTATTTTTAGGGTACCGTTTCTTTCATTGGTCAGAGTAATTGTATTTTCTTCCTGAGTATTGAGAAGCCCATCTAAATTCTGGCCTGTAGCTAATACATTGGGGGAATGGGGTGGAGGCGGGGGCGGGATATATTCCCGGAACTTAAAAATAAGCTGACGTTTTGAGAATGCTATGATTAAAAATCAGTATTCACCTGGGAAGCTAAAAACTGTTATCCAAGTGAGAGATCAGAGTATAGCCTGATAATGAATTCTAGTTGTGTTAAAAATGTTTATGAGTGCATCTATTAATAAAACTGAAGAGGAGTTATGTCATCAAAAAGGGAATGCTTAATTTTGGGACATAGAAAAATGGAGTTAGGCAGAATTGCCATGCCATTTAAAAACTTTCTAGGTGCAAAGGTACCTTGTCCCAAGGACTCGATTACCTGGCCTTCATGCAGGCATAGCCTTGCTCCAAAGATGAATTCAGACCAGGTACAGTGGCTCGCACCTGTAATCCTAGCACTTTTTGAGGCTGAGGCGGGAGGATTGCTTGAGCCCAGGAGTTTGAGACCAGCCTGGGCAACATAGGGACACCCCATCTCTACAAAAGAAACAAAATATCCAGGCGTGGTGGTGCACACCTGTGGTCCCAGCTATTCCGGAGGCTGAGGTGGGTGGATCGCTTGAGCCTGGGAGGTTGAGGCAACAGTGAGCCATGATTGTGATATTGCAATCCAGCCTGGGCAGCAAGAGTGAGACCCTGTCTCAAAAAAAAAAAAGAAAAAAGGATTCACATCAGTCATTGCAGCCTGTAACACTCCTTGTGGTTGGGATTCCATGCTCCCCAAGTAATGATCTGATTTTAATTCGGCCACCATGTAACATTTCCTCAGGGATAGACTTGTTACTTGTCACTCATTTTTCAACATTTGGTCTTGTTGTATGTCACTCATTTGCTGTTCTTATTTATGTCTTAGTCACTTCCATGAATTGCCCTCCCTGAATCATGTCTATTCTGGGCTAGTAGCAGAATTATTTGTGGATCTGGGAGACTAAAGTCCACAGATGGAGTTTTGCTCTTGTTGCCCAGGCTGGAGTGTAATGGCATGATCTTGGCTCACGGCAACTCTCCGCCTCCTGGGTTCAAGCAATTCTTCTGCCTCAGCCTCCCAAGTAGCTGGGATTACAGGTATGTGCCACCACGCCCGGCTAATTTTGTATTTTTAGTAGAGATGGAGTTTCACCATGTTGGTCATGTTGGTCTTGAACTCCTGACCTCAGGTGATCCACCCAACGGCCTCAGCCTCCCAAAGTGCTGGGATTATGGGCATGAGCCACCACACCCGGCCTGAGCCCTAGTTCTTTAAAAAGATTCTTAATAACTCATAAAAGGGGCAGGTGGTCATGTCACTTAAGGACCCTAGTGGTTCTAAGCTGCCTGCCCTTTCTTACAAAGAAATAGATGACTGGATAAAATGGATTGTATTAAAATGTTTTATTTACTTGATCTTCCTATTTTTATATAATAGGAGGTGCCTATAGATCATTAGGAATTTCCTCTGGTAAGTGGCAATTATTTGGAAAACATGTACCATTTGAATTATAAAGATCTTACTCTGAGGTGTTATAATCCTCAACATTTATTACTTATAGAATGAATATTAACGTTTATTGAGTACCTACTTTATTGCCAGGAATAGTTGTAGTCACTAGAAATGTAAAGATGATTGATATGTATTCTATACAGTTGAAGATGCCTCATTAAGCAGAGATTAGTGCACATGTAAATAATTAGGATAAGTGCTAGAGTAGAGGTAGTGTGGGAAAGCAGGAGACAGTGATTCTACATGGAAAGCTAGACTTTAAAGGATTGGTCTAATTCCCTAAATGGAGAATTCAGATAATTCTGGCATTTGGCGATACCACGAGTAGCTGTAGAGAAATGTTTGCTGTGAACATATGTGCAGCTTGTGTAGGGAGAGTGACTTGGACTTTAGTTTATAGATGCCCTTCAACTTACGATGTAGTTATGTGCCAATAAACTTGTTGTAAGTTGAAAGTAACTTAAGTCAAAACACATTTATTACACCTAACCTACTGAACATCATAGCTTAGCCTAGCCTACCTTAAATGTGCTCAACACACAGACATTAGCCTCCAGTTGGGCAAAACCATCTGATAGCACAAAACCATCTGATAGCAAAACCATCTGATAATATGGGCAAAACCATATTATGCAGTATTGGTTGTTTACCCTCGTTATTGCATGGCTGACTGGGAGCTGCAGCTCACTGCCACTGCCCAGTGTCTTGAGAGTGTTGTACTAGATATCACTAGCCTTGGAAAAGATCAAAATTCAAAATTTGAAGTGTGGTTTCTAGTAAATTTTTATCTTTTTCTGGGCTAGCAAAACAGGTTAAGAACTCTCTCCTCTTCAGTGCTAGGCACTGCTGTGTGCTATTTTAATTGTTAAACCACCCTGAGTGATAGGTAGTATTTCCCCTATCTTACAATGAAGAAACTTAAGGTCAGAGAAATAATAAAAGTCATTTGCTCAAGGTCATATAATACCATTAATATCTCCTTCAGTTATCTGTTTCTATGTAATAAGCCATTCTTTAATTTTATGACTTAAAGCAATGATTTATTATTTTTCATGTTTCTTACGAGTCGACTAAGCTCAGCTAGGAAGTTCTACCTTGGGGAGTCTCCTTTGGTTGCAGTCAGATAGCAGCTAAAATTAGAGTACTCTGTAGGTTCAACCAGGCTGCATGTCCAAGATGGCTTCTTTATTTGTCTGTCTGTCATCTCAGTTAGAATGGCTGGAAGAGATAGGGGCTGACTGGTCATCCCTTTCAACAGGGTGTCACCATATGATCAACTTGGGCTTACTCATTAAATGACACAGCAGTCTTGGGCTTGCTATATAGTATCTGACTTACCCCAGGAGGACTTGTCCAAGACAGCCAGGCAGCAACTGCAATGTTTCTGATGTTAGGCTCAGAAATCACGTTTGGTCATTTCTGCTGCATCTGTGGGTTAAAAGTAAGTCACAGGGCCAGCCCAGATTCAAGAGGAGGTGGCTACATAAGGGCATGACTATCCAGAGGCCATCCTGGACACTAGCTTCTTCCACATGCTGTGTTGTCTTTGGGAATTGCTTTCGGACAGGCTGGAAATAGATGTGTCTTACAAATGCCTGGCTGAAATGTGAAGAGGGTGCAAGAAAACATCTGGGGAACGTGAATGTCTGAAAGAAGACTCAAGGAAGAGGAGTCATTGATAAAAAATGAATGACTAGAGACAGGAAGAAAACTTGGAGAAAGTGGTGCCACAGAAGCCAAATGGGAGGGAGTCACTGCCACCATAGCCATAGGTTCTTAGATTTGTTTTTCGTGTTACAGTGGCCCTGTGGTTTTAAGGTACTCAAAAATTACAATTACCCATTTAAAAAACCCTCCTTTTTCCTTCCCATTCACACCACTCCACATACACACACCCAGTTGATGCCTTAAGTTCCAGTTAGAACCTCATTGATGTAATCCAGTGTGAAACATTTATACTTTAAGTCATTTGTAAATTGTGATTATGTTTAGTCTACTTTACTGAGAGTAGGCTTGCCTACGAATAGAGGAAATGTAGTGCTATGGCTTCCTAGAGAGATGGTTGGAAAGATGAGGGTTGTCTCTAGAATAATGGTGATGGGGAAGGTGAGTATAATGGCACACTTCTGCTGGTCTTGCTAGGATGTTCTTTTGACTTCCAAGAAAGTATAAAGTGCCATGCACTGAATTATGCCATAGATAGAAGGGTGAAATACAGAGTACATTTTGTTTCTATAATTAATCTGTTTTTTCCTTTTCTGAAAAAAAAATCACTTGTGTTTTCTCTATTTCAGAGCACAAAGTTATCATTGTTGGGCTGGATAATGCAGGGAAAACTACCATTCTTTACCAATTGTAAGTATTAACTATCTTAAAAATTATTTTATTTCTAGTTACTTTTTTGGCCTGGGTGATAGTCAATCAATGAATGCAGTAAGAAATTACATGAAACCTAAGTTACCCTGTAAGAAAGCAGGCTGACTGTAAACCTGGAGCCAGATCTCAGCAATAGTTAGTAGAAAGCAAGAAATTTATATGATGTTGAGCATATAGTTGGCATTGAGTTGTCCACTTGTTTTGTGCTAAAGCTCTTTTGTTTGTAGAAAGTAGAAAAATATGGCCGGATGTGGTGGCTCCTGCCTTTATCCCAACGCTTTGGGTGGCAGAGGTGGGAGGATCGCTTAAAGCCAGGACTTGGAGAAACTGCTTGGGCCACATAGTGAGATGCCGTCTCTTTATAAGATGTATGTGAATATATATATATATTTTAAAATTAGCTGGACGTAGTGGTGCACACCTGTAGTTCCAGCCACTCAGGAGACTGAGGTGGGTAGATTGCTTCATCCTATTCAGGAGGTCAAGGCTGCAGTGAACCTCATGCCACTGATTATGTATGATCACACCACTGCACTCCAGCCTGGGTAACATTTAAAAAAAGAAAGTAGAAAACTATAAAGTAGAAACTATAAAGTTTCCTGGAATGATCTAGTATATGCCAGATAGCCTACGACCTAGTTCCAGCCCTGTTTAAACCCTCACTCATGTTGTAAACTAGTGGGAAAAAGATATTTAGGTATAAATTATAAAAGGAGGTCATGCTGATTTGTCCTTGATTAAAAAATTGTTCAAGCAAGTTAGCTTCCTTGCTAATTGTAATGTATATAAACTTTTTTCCCCAGTTCTATGAATGAAGTTGTACATACATCTCCTACAATAGGAAGTAATGTGGAAGAGATAGTGATTAATAATACACGTTTCCTAATGTGGGATATTGGTGGCCAAGAATCTCTTCGTTCTTCCTGGAACACTTACTATACTAACACAGAGGTAATGTTTCTTACAATATTTAAAATTCCTTGAACAGAATGCTGGGAAAACATCTAGATTTGAGTCCTTATAGTTAATCTTTTTGAAATATCACAGTATGTTAATACATAGAGCGTTTAAGCAGAGTAAAATCTTTGATTTTCTATTCCAAGGTCATTGTTCAATATGTCCACTATCATTGAACCTCTATAGGGAGAATTGGTGGTTAATTATCTTCTGATAGTGTATTGATCCCAGAACTTGTCTTTAATAGTTTTTTTTTTTTTTAATGACTTCCATCTCATAGTTTGTAATTTCATTTCTCTCTATTTATGTTTGACTGAGTTTAGCTCACCAAATGAGAGGGTTTTGGTGGTTTGAATCCAAGCCAGTTTTACTATTTTCTTTTACAAAACACAATTGCACATTAAATAATTGTTTTTCTTTTGATTATAAGGTATTTTAGACATAATCATATCTTTTTATTTACACATTATTTCCCAAAGGAAATTTCAGACCTTTGACATTTGAGTGCTTCATTGCATAGACCTGTGAATTAAAAGACTGACCATTGTTTTTTGTAGTGTTCATTATTATAAGTTAATAAAGCATGGTTTATATGTATATAAAGCTGACTTTTAAGTCATTAAGAAACCATTAAGTGTATCTAACAACTTGATTTCCCAACACTGCATTAGGCATTTAATCATTTTTTAATAAGGGAAGTTATGTGTGATTATAAAGGTATATATGCTACGGTATACATAATGCTATAGGTTTCA
Source organism: Hylobates moloch (assembly GCF_009828535.3). Taxonomy (NCBI): domain Eukaryota; kingdom Metazoa; phylum Chordata; class Mammalia; order Primates; family Hylobatidae; genus Hylobates; species Hylobates moloch. The sequence continues at coordinate 90,934,045 of NW_026652276.1, forward strand.
AATTCATGCCAACACCCTGAAAATTAACAGTTTTATTAAAATACCTTGGAATAAAATGGGCCTTGCAGAGTGATAAAGCCACCTATCAGTAAGCCGTCAAGTGAGAGGAGAGGTAAAGTAGCAATTCTCTCATACATCTGCCTTTTGGTTGATGAAGTCTGAATAATTGAAAAGATCCAGAAAATCCTAATAGTTTATTTAAAAATTAAGATCTAGGTCCAAAAAAATAAATAGTACATGTTACTAATAGGCAGTCAGAACCAACTTGGGCATCATAAATGCTATCATAAAGTGAGTAAGTTAAATCCCCATCTGTTCCTGCTGATCTCTTGCTTTTGGGTGCTCACGGAGTTGAGGGAAGAGGTGCAGTGGAGCTCAGTCCTGCACAGCAATCACAAGTCTTTCATCGCACCTTCTGATACCAGTCTCATCATCAGTTTATGAAGGGGTTGTGCTTGCAGGTAGGAGGTGATACTTATGTAAGGAAGAGAGCTTGTTTTTGATAGAGATTTATTCTTTCAGTTGGTTGATTTTTTTTTTAATTGATTTCTTTAAACTTGTCACATTACTCCCATACCCATGCCCTTTTAGGTGTTCAGATTGATATTAATAAATAATATCTACCTGGAAGTAATAAATTCAGGATCATATTGCATGTTTTTCTTGTTTTGTAGTGCAAATAGATGGATATAGGTCCATTAGCATTCAAGATACTAGTTTAGAAAACAGACATGCGTTATATATATTAGTTAGAATGTTAGTATCATATTCTCTTTTCTCTTAAAAATTAGTAAATATATTAAAATCGATCAGACCTTTTGGCTTCACAATGTATAGGTAGCTCTGATTTTCCAACAATACCATAAGATTCCAATTTCTTGATATTAATAGGATGTATATCAAATAAACACATTATAAATTTTACAGATACCAAATTGTATAATCACTAATAATTTTTTTGTAATTATTTTAGTTTGTAATAGTTGTTGTGGACAGTACAGACAGAGAGAGGATTTCTGTAACTAGAGAAGAACTCTATAAAATGTTAGCGCATGAGGTAAGTAAGTAGTCTTTTTACATTAGATATGGGGAAGGGTGTGGGAATGGATATTTTGTTTTCTAGTTTCTCATGAGGGTGCTATCAATTTCAAATTTTTAAAAATAATTAGTTATTTGCTGGCCACGCTGCTCAATTACTTTGACATCTCCCAGTTTGGAAGTGTATCCAGAAGCAGCAGAAAGATTATGGAGTAAGTTGCAGAACTTTATTTCACTTATCCTAGATACATTTGGTTTCACAATTTTCCTGGGCAAAAGTAATTTCTGTAAGTGGCTTTCATTTTGCATTTTGCATAGATTAATTATACAGAAGATTATCATTGGAAATGAGATTTTAAAGTACCTGGGTGCTTAGCAATTCTTGATTGTTACTCAGCCGACTAATATTCAAATGTAATTGCTGTTAGGTTTCTCTGATATTGTCCCTTTGACTAAACAAAACTAGATGACTAGCCACATTTTCTTAGTCCTTGAAAAATACCTGCCAGACACAGTGGCTCACTCCTGTAATCACAGCACTTTAGGAGACTGAGGTGGGAGGATCGCTTGAGCCCAAGGTTTCAAGACCAGCTGAGCAACATGGCAAGACCCCGTCTCTACAAAAAATAAACAAAATTAGCCAGGTGTGGTGGCATGCACCTGTAGTCCCAACTACTCGTGAGACTGAGGCGAGTAGATCGCTTGAGCCCAGGAGGTCAAGGCTACAGTGAGCTGTTCTTGCCACTGCACTTCAGCCTAAGTGACAGAGTGAGACCCTGTCTCAAGAAATAAAATAAAAAATAAATAAGTAGAAATAAAAATAGATTTAAAAATTAAATTTTTTTAGATAGAAAAATATTACGGTAACATAAATTTAAAAAACTGAATAATATGGTCAACTTGATAACTATAATATAGTGTTTATATAGTATTTAGTAAAATTGATTATTTTTGGATATCTTATTGCAGATGCTACTTTCTCAACTCATTTATAGATAGGAATAGAAAAGTTAATATTTAGATATATAGAGTTTATTATTTCAGTGGAATTTTTTGCAAAACTTAGGAAAACAGGGATATCTTTGTAGTGAAGTTTTATGTTAATTTTATTATTGATTTGATGATTTGCTTTTGAGATTTGCTCTAAGAATTTTGTGTATTTCAGGCAACCTTTCAGGGCTTTAGGGAACCTAACCTAGTAGAGTAGTTTTGTAAATTAGGTTACTCATTTCCTTACGACCACCAAGATGCACCTTTTCCTATTTTGGACTCTAATTCCGGCAGCTGTGTTTAAACCTCCTGGAGATTTGCAGAAATACATCTTGCCGTTTTGTGTTCATTTGCCAAAGTCATTGCTAGTTGGGATACAAGCAATAAGCCATAAAAGAGGCAGAAGACAAAGTTTTTTTTTTTGTTTTTGTTTTTTTTCTTTTCAAATTCCTATTTTGCAAAAATGCAGCATTTTTCAGTTTATTCCAAAGGGTGGTTTTATGAAGACTTTGGAAAAAGAAAAACTGATACAAATGTTATTTGTCTCTGGGCTATATCTTTTACTTTGTTAACAGGTAGTCTCTCTATCTGATTTTTGCTCTAACTGGCCAATATGCAGCAGGATCAGTATATGAAGAGCCCAGTAGTGGGGTTCAAAGTCTTTGATTTTTACCAGCTGGGGGCATTAACTTACATAGGTCACTTAACGTTATCTGTTATGGGTGACTACACTGGGGCCCAGGAAGGTTATGTGACTTGACTAGCTTTTTAAGAGCCAGGTTTTGAACTTGAGTATTCTCATTCAGACTCTCTATTAGCAGAAGAAAAAAGAAGACATAAGTAGGGCCTAGTTGGAAAGTGAAAGGATACTGAATGAGGAGATGACCAGAGAAGAAAGGAATTACAGATGAAGTTGGGAGTTTGAGCAAGCTACTCAGTAGGGTCAAGAAGAGCCAAACAGACAGAGTTCTGGAGAGAGACAAATGGATCAAAGAGTGAGAATGTGTGAGTGAAAAATAAATGTAGACATGATGTTAGTTGGATGTTTCTTACATACTACATAAATCAACAAAATCTTATTGTCATCACTGATAATGATTCTTTACATTATTACAAAATACAAAACTGTAAAAATTTTAAAATAATTTTCAAAGTTTTATCATAAATGAAGTGTACAACTTTAGAACTCATTAATTTTAAAATAGTTCCAAACACCAAAGTCTGAAATTTTATTCAGAATGACTCAACTTCTAGGAGTTACCTTCACAAATGAAGTTTTTTTGTTGTTGTTTTTTTTTTGATACAGAGTCTCACTCTGTTGCCCAGGCCGGAGTGCAGTGGCACCGTATCGGCTCACTGCAACCTCCATCTTCTGGGTTCAAGCAGTTCTCCTGCCTCAGCCTCCCGAGTAGCTGAGATTACAGGCGCCCACCACCACGCCCAGCTAATTTTTTTATATTTTTAGTAGAGACGGGGTTTCACCACGTTGGCCAGGCTGGTCTCGAAATCCTGACCTCAGGTGATCTGCCCGCCTCGGCCTCCCAAAGTGCTGGGATTACAGGCGTGAGCGCCCAGTCCCCAAACGAAGTTTTTATTTTATTTTATTTTATTTTATTTTATTTTATTTTATTTTATTTTTATTATTATTATACTTTAAGTTTTAGGGTACATGTGCACAAAGTGCAGGTTTGTTACATATGTATCCATGTGCCACGTTGGTGTGCTGTACCCATTAACTCGTCATTTAGCATTAGGTATATCTCCTAATGCTGTCCCTCCCCCCTCCCCCCACCCCACAACAGTCCCCGGAGTGTGATGTTCCCCTTCCAAATGAAATTTTAAGAAACAAATTGACAACTATATATGATATATAGAAGATGCTAAGTAAATGTGTCTTGCAATTGCTGTTATTCATCTCCTTGATAAAACTAAAATATATCTTAGACTAGAAATTTGTAGCAGAAGTGATTTTAAAGTGTTTGAAATGGTTTATGTACAAAAGATCACCATTGTTCACCTTATACTTTGACCTCTTGTTAAGTCAAGTTGATGAACAGCCTTAATTTAATATATCTATTTTCCACTGTTCTAATGTATACATATTTGGTTTTGAGGTTATATAATAAAAAGCAAATGAAGATTTTCTTTTCTTTCTAAATATTTAAAAATTGATAAAATAACTTCTTAAAAGTCAAGAACTCTAAATTACAGTTTGAACCTTTGAGATCTAGAAAAACTGATTTAAGGTATTTGGAGACCTTTTATTAAATGGCTTTGTTTTTTGTATTTTTCAATTTTCAGTTTAGGGGCTTCTACAAATAATTTCATCATTAAGGGTGAATACAAATTACTTATAATAATATAAACCATGTGTCCTAACTTGTGCCAGGTGTTTGTCAGAAGGTTGTTCTTTCAACATGTCAACATTAGCAAACTTGACCTATATAAGACTTCAGCACACACTAGCAGATGTACTGAAACTGAGAAGATAGGAAGATAGGAATTAAATCCCATGAAAAGTCCATCTACTTATTGCCTCAGCCACATAACAACTATTGATAATGGTTTCTTTGTGTTTTTTTGAGACAGAGTCTCACTCTGTTGCCCAGGCTGGAGTGCAGTGGCGCTGTCTTTGCTCACTGCAACCTCCACCTCCTGGGTTCAAGCTATTCTCATCCCTCAGCCTCCCGAGTAGCTGAGAGTACAGGTGTGCACCACTACACCTTGCTGATTTTTATATTTTCAGTTGAAACGGGGTTTCGCCATGTTGGCCAGGCTGGTTTCAAACTCCTGGCTTCAAGAGATCCACCCACCTCGGCCTTCCAAAGTGCTGGGATACAAGTGTGAGCCACTGCGCCTGGCTGATTAATGGTTTCATTTTCTGTTTAGGAGAAAAGAAAAAATATTTACTGTATATCCTTGATAATGACTATATGTATACAAGTTATACTTTATCTCTTCAAGTTTTTTGCCTTTGATATAGGCAGGTGAACTGAAATATAGGTGAAACTAGTTGAACATGAAATCGTAAAATTGCAAACATCGTAGCAGTATTCCTTTCTGACCATACTTACTCAGATAACTATATAAACTGTGGTAGCATTAATAGCTGCCATTCTGCAGAGGGCACTGTAATTAAAGTCAGTCTTGATTGTTACATAAAATATTTTACATAACTCCTTTAACCAAATAAGAAATACAAATATACTACTAATGTTTTTATTTGCATCAGAAAGAATCATCAAAACTATATTCTAACGAGTCATTTTGTGTCTGCTGAAGATTTTATTTGTTCAAACACATACACACATTATTAAAACCAAAATATCTCAGTAAAATCCCTAAGAAGACAAATGGCCATTCAACAGTTGTGAAAACTTGCAAGTGTGGCACCAAAACCTTAATTTTATATCTCTTAATATATAACAGGCAGAATTTTATGAGGGTTTCATTTGCTAATTGAGTACATCCTTCATGGATTCTTGGCCCAGTATCCATGTAGGGAATTTAGGGTATTTATTAACACCCTTAAATTGTACATAAACTTTAAAAAATTTTGTGTATATGCATATGTGTGTTTTGGGGGGAAAGGTCTGTGATTTTGAACAGATTATCAAGAAAGTCCCTGGCTTTAAAACTGGCAGGTAGAGAGGAGTGGGGCAGGAAGAGACTAAGAACCTTTGGCCTGTTTCGTGAGTAAAGCATTATACCAGTTATTTGGAGTGTGCACAATTACATTTGGAAAAGAGTTAATGCAGTGGGTGTCTTGCTCAGATCAGATACTCAATAAAAGATACGAGGAACAAATTCAGAAAGCTTGGCCGGGCGCGGTGGCTCACGCTTGTAATCCCAGCAGTTTGGGAGGCCGAGGCGGGCGGATCACGAGGTCAGGATATCGAGACCATGGTGAAACCCCGTCTCTACTAAAAATACAAAAAATTAGCCGGGCGTGGTGGCGGGCGCCTGTAGTCCCAGCTACTCGGAGAGGCTGAGGCAGGAGAATGGCGTGAACCCAGGAGGCGGAGCTTGCAGTGAGCCGAGATTGCGCCACTGCACTCCAGCCTGGGCGTCAGAGCGAGACTCCGTCTCAAAAAAAAAAAAAAAAAAAAAAAAAAGAAAAAAAAGAAAGCTTAAAGAACTTGCCTCTGAGTCATAGCATTGAAGTGATAGAACTTCTAATTGGGAAAACTTGATAAGTTTAATGCCACTCCAAGATGGCCCTATTACATATTCAAATCTAAGAAATCTTTATATACAGTGACAGAAATTAGGGTGAATAGGATTGGTTTAGGATAGAACTTCAACTGAGAATTAAGCCCTAAGCTTTTAAGGCATACATTGTAATGAATTCATTTATTTCCTATGCAGCTAGAAGGTACTAGCTGTGTACATTATTGGGAGATTTGCAATGTAGTCACTCATCGTTTTCTGTGGAGCTTAATTCTCTTGTGGAATCCTGATTGGGAAAGGCTGGTTTAGGAGGTTGGAGGGAAGGAAATACATGCAAGAGAAATAATTTGAACGACATGGAGATGGCAGTGCCCAAAACTGTTTAGAGAGCAGTAGGATAGGTTGCTAATTACAGCAGAGTGCTTATATAGGAGTGATGTGAGGTAAAGCAGAAAAGTATAGGCAAGATAAAATTTTGGAGAGCTCTCAAGTATTAGGCTAAAAGGTAGTTCTTAGCCATTTAAGCCTAATTTTGGATTTAGGGGGTGGGTGGTATATATACTGGAAAACATGACTGTTAAATACAGCACTTAGGACCATAAAAAATTGTAGTCTGAGACTATAAGAAATATGTAAACACATATAAGTATACAAAATGTGTTATCAACCTATGCACTGAGATGCTTTTATGTTACATAGTTGAGAAATTCTTGTTTACTAAGATTGTGAAAAAGATTGTTAAGTTGAAAAATATGTGGAAAATGTATTGGCCTTTACAGTTTTATTTGCTTTAATAGGACTTAAGAAAAGCTGGATTGCTGATTTTTGCTAATAAACAAGATGTTAAAGAATGCATGACTGTAGCAGAAATCTCCCAGTTTTTGAAGCTAACTTCTATTAAAGATCACCAGTGGCATATCCAGGCATGCTGTGCTCTAACTGGCGAGGGGTAAGACGTCTTCCTCTTAGATGTTATCGAACATGTATTTTGCTTAGAAACATGTATATCTTCTTTAAGCTCCTAAATATTTAAGGCTATTGTGTATAAAACATTGTAAGGGACAGACGTAAGCTGTAGTTCATGTCTATAATCAGAGACTTTTTAGGGTGGTTCTGTAAATAGTAAAACAACATAAACATAATACACATAAACCTACTGAACATGTAAGCATGTAGCTGTTATAATTGCTATAGGAGCTCAGAGAAACGGGAGTATCAGTGAGAGCTGGCGAAGTTAGGAAATATATTTTACGATGATAGTGGAACTGAAGACCTGACACTTGCTGAGCATGTCCTGTGTCTGGAGTGTTTTCCATGTAGTGCTTCATTTAATCCCCATAACAGTCCTACAGAGTAATTGTTTTTAAGTGATATTTTATGCATAAAGAAGCTCAAATCAAAGAGAATTCATGTCTGAGACTACTTTGGGGTTATTTACTGTTGGAACTGATGCGCTTAAACAAAAGAAGGTTTGGGGGAATTGGAGACAGTGTAGCAATGATGGTCCTTGGTTCTGGAATGATAGGTGTTGGAAGAGAAGTGTGTGCCTATAGTAGAAATTTGCCCTGTCTAGTGCCCAGAGATGAAAGTATTTCAAGAAGGAAGTGGTGTGGTCAGCACTGTCAAATCTAAGGTCAAGGACCAGGAAGATGGAGAGGATGCTGTTGAATTAACAGCAAATGAGTACATTCAACCAGTTTGTCAGAACAAATTCTGTGCATTGGGAAAGTGGGCATGAGGTAAGTGTAGTTTAAAGAGGAGGTAGATTTTAGGAAGCAAAAATGGCAAGAAGAGGAAGGAGAGATAAAATAGAGGAGGATAAAAAGCCAAAAGGAGGACCAAACTAAAGTACAATTTTTGTTGTTGTTTTTCCAAAATATGGTGGATCTGTATATATAGTCATGCACCCTATAATGATGTTTTGGTCAGTGATAGACCACATATGTGACAGTGGTCCCATAAAATTAAAATACTATATGTTTACAATAATCTGTTCTATTTTTAGATATGTTTCAGTACAAAAGTTCTTTCTATTGGGTTATGGTTACCTACAGAATTTAGTACAGTAACATGCTGTATAGGTGTGTAGCCTGGGAGCAACAGGCTTCATAGCACAGAGCCTAGGTGCATACTAGGCTATAGCATCTAGGTTTGTGTAAGTACACTCTATGATGTTCACACAATGATGAAATCACCTGACACATTTCTCAGAATGTATCCCTGTCATTAAGTGATGCATGATTGCATTTAAAAGCAGAGGAAAAAAGAAATAAGCGATGAATTCTAAATAGAGGTCTTAAGTTTAGGGTTGAGGTTCTTGAGGTGTTAGGAAAGGACAAAAGCATGGGGTATAGATGAATTAGCTGAAGTGGGAGAAATTGTTTTCCTTTCAAGACCACGATGAAGGGTGAACCAAATATAATGAATTATTGAAGCCAAATCTTAATAGAAGGCACTATTACTGACATGTGGAAGAGCATAATTAGAACCTTAAACCCTGTCTCTACTAAAACTACAAAAAAAAAATTAGCTGGGCGTAGTGGCGGGCGCCTGTAGTCCCAGCTACTCGGGAGGCTGAGGCAGGAGAATGGTGTGAACCCAGGAGGCGGAGCTTGCAGTGAGCCGAGATCGTGCCACTGCACTCTAGCCTGGGTGGCAGAGCGAGACTCCGTCTCAAAAAAAAAAAAAAAAAGGTTTTTTAATTTAAAAAAAAACTGTTCATAAAAAAATTACAGATAATACCAATTATCCATGTATTCATTTAAGTAAAAATATGTTAAGTATTTCTTTGTCAAATAGTCTAATATATATATATCTTTGTCAAACAACAGCATGGATTTATAATATTTGGCAATAAAGACAAGTCATCTAGGATTGACATAAGATTTAATTTATATACTTTGATAATTGTATGGAAAATGTATCATTAGTATAGAGATTAACTCAATTTCATTTTAAAAAGAGATAAAGCAATTTTGTTTTAAAAATAGGAAAGTAATAGATGAGTTTGGTTTTGAGAGAAATGTTCTGTTTTTCTTTTATAGTTCAGCTACCTTGATCTAAATTATTGGTTTTAGTATTGATTAGCATATTGATTCAGTGGATTGGAGATCACAAACTTTGGTGGGTGGTTTCATTTGACTCCTACTTTTCCCATTTGCTAAAATCTCCAACCCTGGGTTTCCTCAGTAACATTGGAAGGATTCTGATCTCAGTGTTGTAAAGATTAATTAAGAGAATGGATGTTAAGTCAGTTTCTAGTTTGCTATTAGGTAACTACTGTTCATTTATCAGTTTGGAGTTAAACAATCTCTTCGTCTATTATTTTTGTGTACTATTTCCTATCAGTAGTTTAAAAGTAACGAATCTAGTCACAGGAGAAAAGTATGGGACAACCACCCCAAAACAACCATTTGTTTATCTCATTGCCATCTTTTTTCTATTTGTGTCTTCTTTACGTTATTAGACTCATACGTAACAAAAATCTGAATTGAAAAAAATTTAATATTGTAACATAGTTTTTTATGTCTGCAAAAGCTTGTCAGATAATAGTTAATCCTTATAACCGTTCTTCATTTTATTGTAACTTAATGTGTACAACCATTTCTCTCTTGCTCAACTTTTAGTTTCTTTTTTTTTTTTTTTTTTATTATACTTTAGGTTTTAGGGTACATGTGCACAATGTGCAGGTTTGTTACATATGTATCCATGTGCCATGTTGATTTCCTGCACCCATTAGCTCGTCATTTAGCATTAGGTATATCTCCTAATGCTGTCCCCGCCCCCCCCACCCCCCACCCCACAACAGTACCCGGAATGTGATGTTCCCCTTCCTGTGTCCATGAGTTCTCATTGTTCAATTCCCACCTATGAGTGAGAACATGCGGTGTTTGGTTTTTTGTCCTTGCGATAGTTTACTGAGAATGATGTTTTCCAGTTTCATCCATGTCCCTACAAAGGACACGAACTCATCATTTTTTATGGCTGCATAGTATTCCATGGTGTATATGTGCCACATTTTCTTAATCCAGTCTATCGTTGTTGGACATTTGGGTTGGTTCCAAGTCTTTGCTATTGTGAATAGTGCCGCAATAAACATACGTGTGCATGTGTCTTTATAGCAGCATGATTTATACTCCTTTGGGTATATACCCAGTAATGGGATGGCTGGGTCAAATGGTATTTCTAGTTCTAGATCCCTGAGGAATCGCCACACTGACTTCCACAATGGTTGAACTAGTTTACAGTCCCACCAACAGTGTAAAAGTGTTCCTATTTCTCCACATCCTCTCCAGCACCTGTTGTTTCCTGATTTTTTTAATGATGGCCATTCTAACTGGTGTGAGATGGTATCTCACTGTGGTTTTGATTTGCATTTCTCTGATGGCCAGTGATGATGAGCATTTCTTCATGTGTTTTTTGGCTGCATAAATGTCTTCTTTTGAGAAGTGTCTGTTCATGTCCTTTGCCCACTTTTTGATGGGGTTGTTTGTTTTTTTCTTGTAAATTTGTTTGAGTTCATTGTAGATTCTGGATATTAGCCCTTTGTCAGATGAGTAGGTTGCAAAAATTTTCTCCCATTCTGTAGGTTGCCTGTTCACTCTGATGGTAGTTTCTTTTGCTGTGCAGAAGCTCTTTAGTTTAATGAGATCCCATTTGTCAATTTTTGCTTTTGTTGCCATTGCTTTTGGTGTTTTAGACATGAAGTCCTTGCCCACGCCTATGTCCTGAATGGTATTGCCTAGGTTTTCTTGTAGGATTTTAATGGTTTTAGGTCTAACATTTAAGTCTTTAATCCATCTTGAATTAATTTTTGTATAAGGTGTAAGGAAGGGATCCAGTTGCAGCTTTCTACATATGGCTAGCCAGTTTTCCCAGCACCATTTATTAAATAGGGAATCCTTTCCCCATTTCTTGTTTTTGTCAGGTTTGTCAAAGATCAAATAGTTGTAGATATGCGGCATCATTTCTGAGGGCTCTGTTCTGTTCCATTGATCTATATCTCTGTTGTGGTACCAGTACCATGCTGTTTTGGTTACTGTAGCCTTGTAGTATAGTTTGAAGTCAGGTAGCGTGATGCCTCCAGCTTTGTTCTTTTGGCTTAGGATTGACTGGGCAATGCGGGCTCTTTTTTGGTTCCATATGAACTTTAAAGTAGTTTTTTCCAATTCTGTGAAGAAAGTCATTGGTAGCTTGATGGGGATGGCATTGAATCTATAAATTACTTTGGGCAGTATGGCCATTTTCACGATATTGATTCTTCCAACCCATGAGCATGGAATGTTCTTCCATTTGTTTGTATCCTCTTTGATTTCATTGAGCAGTGGTTTGTAGTTCTCCTTGAAGAGGTCCTTCACATCCCTTGTAAGTTGGATTCCTAGGTATTTTATTCTCTTTGAAGCAATTGTGAATGGGAGTTCACTCATGATTTGGCTCTCTGTTTGTCTGTGATTGTTGTACAAGAATGCTTGTGATTTTTGTACATTGATTTTGTATCCTGAGACTTTGCTGAAGTTGCTAATCAGCTTAAGGAGATTTTGGGCTGAGACAATGGGATTTTCTAGATATACAATCATGTCATCTGCAAACAGGGACAGTTTGACTTCCTCTTTTCCTAATTGAATACCCTTTATTTCCTTCTCCTGCCTGATTGCTCTGGCCAGAACTTCCAGCACTATGTTGAATAGGAGCGGTGAGAGAGGGCATCCCTGTCTTGTGCCAGTTTTCAGAGGGAATGCTTCCAGTTTTTGCCCATTCAGTATGATATTGGCTGTGGGTTTGTCGTATATAGCTCTTATTATTTTGAGATACCTCCCATCAATACCTAATTTATTGAGAGTTTTTAGCATGAAGGGTTGTTGAATTTTGTCAAAAGCCTTTTCTGCATCTATTGAGATAATCATGTGGTTTTTGTCTTTGGTTCTGTTTATATGCTGGATTACATTTATTGATTTGCGTATGTTGAACCAGCCTTGCATCCCAGGGATGAAGCCCACTTGATCATGGTGTATAAGCTTTTTGATGTGCTGCTGGATTCGGTTTGCCAGTATTTTATTGAGGATTTTTGCATCAATGTTCATCAAGGATATTGGTCTAAAATTCTCTTTTTTGGTTGTGTCTCTGCCTGGCTTTGGTATCAGGATGATGCTGGCTTCATAAAAGGTGTTAGGGAGGATTCCCTCTTTTTCTATCGATTGGAATAGTTTCAGAAGGAATGGTACCAGTTCCTCCTTGTACCTCTGGTAGAATTCAGCTGTGAATCCATCAGGTCCTGGACTCTTTTTGGTTGGTAAGCTATTGATTATTGCCACAATTTCAGAACCTGTTATTGGTCTATTCAGAGATTCGACTTCTTCCTGATTTAGTCTTGGGAGGGTGTATTTGTCGAGGAATTTATCCATTTCTTCTAGATTTTCTAGTTTATTTGCATAGAGGTGTTTGTAGTATTCTCTGATGGTAGATTGTATTTCTGTGGGATCGGTGGTGATATCCCCTTTTTCGTTTTTTATTGCATCTATTTGATTCTTCTCTCTTTTCTTCTTTATTAGTCTTGCTAGCAGTCTATCAGTTTTGTTGATCTTCTCAAAAAACCAGCTCCTGGATTCATTAATTTTTTGAAGGGTTTTTTGTGTCTCTATTTCCTTCAGTTCTGCTCTGATTTTAGTTATTTCTAGCCTTCTGCTAGCTTTTGAATGTGTTTGCTCTTGCTTTTCTAGTTCTTTTAATTGTGATGTTAGGGTGTCAATTTTGGATCTTTCCTGTTTTCTCTTGTGGGCATTTAGTGCTATAAATTTCCCTCTACACACTGCTTTGAATGTGTCCCAGAGATTCTGGGAGGTTGTGTCTTTGTTCTCGTTGGTTTCAAAGAACATCTTTATTTCTGCCTTCATTTCATTATGTACCCAATAGTCATTCAGGAGCAGGTTGTTCAGTTTCCATGTAGTTGAGCGGTTTTGAGTGAGTTTCTTAATCCTGAGTTCTAGTTTGATTGCACTGTGGTCTGAGAGACAGTTTGTTATAATTTCTGTTCTTTTACATTTGCTGAGGAGAGCTTTACTTCCAACTATGTGGTCAATTTTGGAATAGGTGTGGTGTGGTGCTGAAAAAAATGTATATTCTGTTGATTTGGGGTGAAAAGTTCTGTAGATGTCTATTAGGTCCACTTTGTTTAGAGCTGAGTTCAATTCCTGGATATCCTTGTTAACTTTCTGTCTAGATGATCTGTCTAATGTTGACAGTGGGGTGTTAAAATCTCCCATTATTATTGTGTGGGAGTTTAAGTCCCTATGTAGGTCACTCGGGACTTGCTTTATGAATCTGGGTGCTCCTGTGTTGGGTGCATATATATTTAGGATAGTTAGCTCTTCTTGTTGAATTGATCCCTTTACCATTATGTAATGGCCTTCTTTGTCTCTTTTGATCTTTGTTGGTTTAAAGTCTATTTTGTCAGAGACTAGGATTGCAACCCCTGCCTTTTTTTGTTTTCCATTTGCTTGATAGATCTTCCTCCATCCCTTTATTTTGAGTCTCTGTGTGTCTCTGCACGTGAGATGGGTTTCCTGAATACAGCACACTGATGGGTCCTGACTCCTTATCCAGTTTGCCAGTCTGTGTCTTTTAATTGGAGCATTTAGCCCATTTACATTTAACATTAATATTGTTATGTGTGAATCTGATCCTGTCATTATGATGTTAGTTGGTTATTTTGCTCATTAGTTGATGCAGTTTCTTCCTAGCCTCGATGGTCTTTACAATTTGGCATGTTTTTGCAGTGGCTGGTACCAGTTGTTCCTTTCCATGTTTAGTGCTTCCTTCAGGAGCTCTTTTAGGGTAGGCCTGGTGGTGACAAAATCACTCAGCGTTTGCTTGTCTGTAAAGTATCTTATTTCTCCTTCACTTATGAAGCTTAGTTTGGCTGGATAGGAAATTCTGGGTTGAAAATTCTTTTCTTTAAGAATGTTGAATATCAGCCCCCACTCTCTTCTGGCTTGTAGAGTTTCTGCCGAGAGATCAGCTGTTAGCCTGATGGGCTTCCCTTTGTGGGTAACCCGACCTTTCTCTCTGGCTGCCCTTAACATTTTTTCCTTCATTTCAACTTTGGTGAATCTGACAATTATGTGTCTTGGAGTTGCTCTTCTCGAGGAGTATCTTTGTGGCGTTCTCTGTATTTCCTGAATCTGAATGTTGGCCTGCCTTGCTAGATTGGGGAAGTTCTCCTGGATAATATCTTGCAGAGTGTTTTCCAACTTGGTTCCATTCTCCCCGTCATTTTCAGGTACACCAATCAGACGTAGGTTTGGTCATTTCACGTAGTCCCAAATTTCTTGGAGGCTTTGTTCATTTCTTTTTATTCTTTTTTCTCTAGACTTCCCTTCTCGCTTCATTTCATTCATTTCATCTTCCATCAGTGATACCCTTTCTTCCAGTTGATCGCATCTGCTACTGAGGCTTCTGCAATCTTCACGTAGTTCTCGAAACTTGGCTTTCATCTCCTCCATCTCCTTTAAGCCCTTCTCTCCATTGGTTATTCTAGTTATCCATTCTTCTAATTTTTTTTCAAAGTTTTTAACTTCTTTGCTATTGTTTTGAATTTCCTCCCGTAGCTCAGAGTAGTTTGATCGTCTGAAGCCTTCTTCTCTCAACTCGTCAAAGTCATCCTCCATCCAGCTTTGTTCCATTGCTGGTGAGGAACTGCGTTCCTTTGGAGGAGGAGAGGTGCTCTGCTTTTTAGAGTTTCCAGTTTTTCTGCTCTGTTTTTTCCCCATCTTTGTGGTTTTATCTACTTTTGGGCTTTGATGATGGTGATGTACAGATGGGTTTTTGGTGTGGATGTCCTTTCTGTTTGTTAGTTTTCCTTCTACCAGACAGGACCCTCAGCTGCAGGTCTGTTGGAGTTTACTAGAGGTCCACTCCAGACCCTGTTTGGCTGGGTGTCAGCAGTGGTGGCTGCAGAACAGCGGATTTTCGTGAGACCACAAATTCAGCTGTCTGATAGTTCCTCTGAAAGTTTTGTCTCAGAGGAGTACCCGGTTGAATGAGGTGTCAGTCTGTCCCTACTGGGGGGGTGCCTCCCAGTTAGGCTGCTCAGGGGTGAGGGACCCACTTTAGGAGGCAGTCTGTCCGTTCTCAGATCTCCAGCTGCGTGCTGGGAGAACCACTACTCTCTTCAAAGCTGTCAGTCAGACAGGGACATTTAAGTCTGTGGAGGTTCTTGCTGAGTTTTTGTTTGTCTGTGCCCTGCCCCCAGAGGTGGAGCCTACAGAGGCAGGCAGGCCTCCTTGAGCTGTGGTGGGCTCCACCCAGTTTGAGCTTCCTGGCTGCTTTGTTTACCTAAGCAAGCCTGGGCAATGGCGGGCGCCCCTACCCCAGCCTCGCTGCCGCCTTGCAGCTTGATCTCAGACTGCTGTGCTAGCAATCAGCGAGACTCCGTGGGCATCGGACCCTCCGAGCCAGGTGCGGGATACAATCTCCTAGTGTGCCGTTTTCCAGGCCCGTTGGGAAAGCGCAGTATGAGGGTGGGACTGACCCGATTTTCCAGGTGCCCTCTGTTACCCCTTTCTTTGACTAGGAAAGGGAACTCCCTGACCCCTTGGGCTTCCCAAGTGAGGCAGTGCCTCGCCCTGCTTCGGCTCGCGCACAGTGCCTCAACTTTTAGTTTCTTTTACCACAGTGAACATCTTTTTCTATATTTTGTGTTATGTTCAATTACCAGTTGTTCAGTGATAACTGATGTTACTGATAAGAAATTTTATTGCCTTCAAGTTTTATATACTTACATTTTATAATATGTATGTAACATATTGTGTGTATACTTTGTTTTAATAACTACAATATATATTTTGTTGAATATCCTGCCATTTTTCATTTATATCATGAGCATTTTATCCTATTATAAAATGGTTTTATTTCCTCCATTTCCTGATGATGAGAATTGTGAAATCATTTTTTAAAGGAAAATTTTAAATATTTCATCATACAAATGTCTTGTAATTTATTTTTTCTGTATTTCCAGGCAAAAATTATTTTCCTATTAAAAGTACTTTAATGAACAGTTTTGTATGTAAGTCTATGTTTATGTCTGATTTTCTTTTTTAGGATACATTTCTAGAAGTAGAAAAAAGGATGCAGAGTATTGATATTTTAAATATTTTTGATACATATTGCCCGATATATTTTTGACATATGTTGCTTTCTGTGGGCACTCATTGTATAATTATAAAGCTTTTTTAAAGTGTCAGCGTTCTGGGTGCTAGAGATACAACCGAACCAAAAGAGCACAGATGTATTAGCTGGGCTTGGTAGCACACGCCTGTAGTCCCTGCTACTGGGGAGGCTGAGGTGGGGAGATTGCTTGAGCCCAGGAGGTCACGGCTGCCATTGATTGTGCCATTGCACTCCAGCCTGGGTGACAAAAGAGTGAGATCCTATCTAAAAAAGAGGAAAGACAAAAAAAGCACAGATGTATTGTGTATGAGAATATGGCTTCACTGCAGCAGCCCAAGCACTGAATGTTATTGATTTTTAAATCTTTGTTATTTAGCTAAATGAAAAATACTGCCTTTTAGTTTGCTGTTCATAGTTTGCTGTTCATAGCTTCTTAGTTCAGAATTTAATCAAATTATTTTGTTTTCTTTATAGATTGTGCCAAGGACTTGAATGGATGATGTCACGACTTAAGATTAGATGATCTCTACTGACCTCTTCTCATAGATTTTGTATAAATGAAGTGCTGGACTTTACCTGAAAGCTGCAAAAATTAATGGTTTAGATATATTTATAATAAACTGATTTAAACTTTTTCTATAAGAAGAAAAATTAAGACCACTTATTTGAAAACAAAGGTGAAGTCTCACCTTCCAGTTTGCTTTCTCATTAGTTTTTTCCAAAGTAAGTTATTAAAGCTGTGATTGACATTTTTCTCATATTATGAATCCTCTCAGGACATTGTGTAGCCTGTGGTAAGTACAAAGGGAGAGGAAGACATTTTGAATTTTAAGAGCTTTATTATCAGTTTAACCCTCCCTAGTTGAATGTTATTTTCTTCTTGTTCCATTAAGTCAAAATACAAATCAACACAGATATTCAGTTTCCAATATTTTAAAATGTAATGTTACTTATGAAAAGTATTTTGCTTAAGGTTGTGTGTGTATTGTGTATATACCTCAAGTTCAAGTTAATGGCATTGATTTATGTTCCAGACAAAAATAACACAAATAATAATATCCTTCGTTATAACCATAATGAGATAAGTATTGGCATTGGTGTTCACTGCCATTTTATACTTTCTGTGTTCTCTGTATTGTACTAACCAACCTCCCAAATCATTGAGCTGCTCATTTAAAAAAAAAGGAAAAGGAAAAAGCATGACATTGTGTAATTATTTTTTGTTGTTGACCAAAATCACACACATGGAAACATGTAGTTCAACAGAGTGGGATAGCTATCAGATTCTTGGCTTAGTATTACTAATGGGCAGGATTGTACAATGAGCAACTATCAGATTATTCCTTTCAGTGGTGCTTGTGGCATCTAAATTTCTGAATAAATTATTCCATTAATCAGTGAATCAAATTATGATTAAAATTATCAAATGAATGCTCAGCATTAATTGAAAACTGTTTTGTGAAACATGTCTACCCAGAAAAGTAACATTCTATAAATACTATTAAACAACTTAGCTATGTTATTTTTAAGTATTAAATTATATGTCAAGCAGTTAAAGTGAATTTCAGAGTAAAAGTAAGGCATGTTTCTGAGCAACATTGATAATTTTTTAATTTGCAAATTTCTTCTTTCTTATTTTAGTACTTGGAATATAGTGTGAGATTTTTTACTTCTAAATTTTGTTGTATCTTGTATTACATAAATGCATTGACAATTATAAAATGCAAGTGTTTTTTGAATGATTTTAAGAATTTGGCTTAAAAATTGATTGATACAATGTATTATTTGTACTAAGAAGTAACTTGACCCAGAGCACCTTTTATGTTTGCTTAGGGTATTTTTTTTCAATGTCTGAAAGTCAAAGGTATTCCTGTCACAACTGTAAACAAACTTATCCTAAATGTGTTAAAACATATTCTTGGGTACTCTATTTATGTATCTTTCATGCCTTGAAAATCTGAAGGTTAATCCAAACTCACATGTTTTAGCATATTTGAGAAAAAAAAACTACCTTCAATATCAGCCTTTTAAATTTCATGAAGATTTTGGTGAGGAATAATAGTATATACTTTAAGTATTGACAAAACTTTGGAAGTTTCTTTCTTTAAAATGGGAAATACTCAATATCTAAATCCAGGTCAGGCATGGGAGATCAGTATTTAACATTGGATGTTTTGTGTTTTATATTTATAATGTTCAAAATGCAAGCATAACATTTAATATTTGTCCACATGGCTTTACAAAAGTAAATCTTAAATTACTAAGCTTTTCCCATATGTTCTCATACTTTCTCAAATCACTATAAAGAATTACTTGTTATCTATTAAAAATCCCCTTTACTCAAATCTGTATTATGTTTTCGCCAGACAAATATTATGTGATGTAGCCCAGAAAATCCACACCTTTTGTCCTTTTTATTTTTTAATTTGAATAATTATGTGCTTAGTCCCTTGGATTACTGCCACATCAGTTTAACACGATATCAGCACATTCCCTTGTCATCATCAAGGTGTTGGCTCAGATTTATTCTTAATTGGATGTTTAAAGCATGTTTAAACCTTGTTACAGTTGGTTTAGTGTAGTGGATTATTGACATGACATCATGAGAAGATGTGTAATTTTATACCACATTTATAAAACATGATTTTGTTTTCTACCCTTCAAGGTAAACATTAAAAATAAGGTGATACTTGTATACTTGTACATAAAACCAAAATTATAGTTGGGAAAAAAAATAAATTTATATATGAAAATGTTAAAATCATTTTAACAGTATTATTTTCAAATAAGATGGAGAAGCTGGTGAAAAGTCGTATTGGCAATTTGTATGTAGTTTAAGTGGAATTAAGCAGAGGGAGAGGCTTTTGGGTTTTTAATATGCCACTTCTGAGTGAAAACGTCTCGTGGAGTCATTGTGTTCAGCTCTGAGAAGAACAAAGATTCATACTTCTGTACATGTGGCTGAATTTAAATATCCTGTTTTTGATACTAAATTTGAAAGTCATGTAACTTCTTTTGATATCTGGGCAAAAGTAACCATATGCTATAAGCATTTGAATATGTTTAATTTTGTCATAATAGCATCTGTAAAAGTACATCTTAAACATTATATAGAGGGTTCTTGTTTGAAATTTTCAGTTCTTTTTATCTTCCTGGCACATCTTGGTCCTCATAATGGGCAAAGGATACAACGAAGGCAGGTGGCTTAGGGGTTATAGTGGGGAAGTGGATAGGGGATTTATTTTCTTATATGACATTTTGCCTTAAGAATATAAAAGTGCTTTAGCACTGATGGCTGGCATTTTTAATATAGGTAGTGAAAGTGACTTTAGAAGCATGGGATGAAATAGAGGGAAGAAGAGTTTTTATTTTCTGGCCTTTAAAAAGTGCCTAGTAGGTCATTTGAGACCCAGAGAAGTGCACAGAGCTTGAGCAAAGGCATGAAGTCCCTGACATTCTTTTCCTTTTTGTCTCAGCATTCAGTATTAAGATGCCTAGAAATAGGACTCTATTTTCCCCTCTTGTATAGGCACTTTACATTTCTTGCTGTCACTACAGCAACCACATATAGTACAGACAACCTCAAAACCTGTTTGTATTAGTGTAAATAGAAAAACTATAGACAACTTTCTAGTTTTCTCTGGAGGCATTTTTGGGAATGTACGTGCGATAGGCTCTGCTTTGTATACAGGAGATAATACCACATCATCGGTTATCTCCAAACTCCAGTCTTCTCTCAACTGCCCAGTTGTATCTTGTCATCAATTCCTTTTTCAAGGCTGGGTAGAGACAAGTTTCTCCTCGTAACTTTGACCTCTCCCACTCCAAATGTAATCTGGACCTCCTTGCTTTCAAGGTCAGCTTCCGCATAGCTCAGGTATCCCTTGCTCTCCTGTATCTTCATTTACTATTAGTGAAGAGATCTCTGTCCTGGAGGTTATTCTAAACTTTCTTTGTAACTATTGTTATAGACAATGGTTTCCAAACCAGTAGTTTCTATGTAGCTTTTCTAGTTCCTTGCTGTCTTCTCACCA
Source organism: Hylobates moloch (assembly GCF_009828535.3). Taxonomy (NCBI): domain Eukaryota; kingdom Metazoa; phylum Chordata; class Mammalia; order Primates; family Hylobatidae; genus Hylobates; species Hylobates moloch. Next base: position 90,954,441 of record NW_026652276.1, read on the forward strand.
CTGGCTTGAGGTAGTGATTTGGACTTTGCTCATTAGAGAGCATTATCAGAGATGTGGAGTCCATCAGAAGACCAGCTTGCAGCGTGTATAGCATATAGATGCCAATATTAGAATTCTTTAAATTATATTTAACATTTTCATGCTTCTTAATTTAACTTCACATGTTGGGAAGTAGATTCAGAAAGATAGGAGAAATACCCAGACTCTGCCACTTCCGTGAGCTACTAGTTAGGCATGGGCAGGATTAAGTTTTATGTGTATTATATTCCCACTACCAAGAATGGTTATGTTTCACAGAATACCAGTTCAGTTTGAGTTGGAAAAAGATGCCAAACCAAATTTATATGTAGTCTATAACCTAAGGGCATTCTTGAAACTGTTGCCCACATCCCATTTTTTTCTTCATGTTTACTTACAAAACAGAGATAAACATTAGATGTCTAAAGGAGTTAGTAATGAAAAGCCTATCCTTAAAAAATAAACCTGTTGAAATGGGCTTTAAAGACACCAAAATAATCACTTGTCATGCATTGACTGTAAATGCAGATAGAGAAATATGTCTTTAAAGCTCCACTTACACAAAAATAAAACTCGTATATCATACTCCCTCAAAGAATGTATGATAGATTATTTTAAGACCATGATAATAGAGTAAAAAGGAAAGAAAGCCAGAAATTAGAATTTTGGATGCTAAAAAGTAACTTTCTAGTTAACCCTAAAGTCCCGTCAAATTGTGAAGAAATGTTCCAGGATACGCTTGGATTAGTTATGCAATATTTCTTATCAATGTCTAGCCCTTGCGTATTGTTCTGAAAACTAAAGTTTAAATCTTTATGCTGTTGCCTGCTAGATATCCCATTCTTTGGTAGAAAATTCCCATAGTCTGTACTCAAGAACTGCCTAAAAATGGATTTGTGTTGATTTTAAGCCCATCTAATAAATTATATGTATTTTCTATGGTATCGTATGGCTTGTCTTAACTGATGACACAGCCTAGAGGGTTTCTGTCACAATTTGTGCTTTATTTGAATAAAAAGTCTTTTTTTTTTTTTTTTTTTTTAGACAGAATCTCACTTTGTCGCCCAGGCTGGAGTGCAGTGGCGCGATCTCGGCTCACTGCAACCTCTGCCTCCTGGGTTCAAGCCGTTGTCCTGCCTCAGCCTCCCAATAGCTGGGACTGCAGGCGCCTGCCACTACGCCCAGCTAATTTTTTGTATTTTTAGTAGAGGCGGGGTTTCACCGTGTTAGCCAGGATGGTCTCAATCTCTTGACCTCGTAATCCGCCCGCCTCGGCCTCCTGAAGTGCTGGGATTACAGGTGTGAGCCACCGCGCCTGGCTTGAATAAAAAGTCTTGAAATTGAAGATATTCACCTAACCCTCAACAAACCATGATGTAATGAAGCACGAGTCACACCATTTTGTCTCTTTCCTAATACAAATAGGTCCCTGGCATTAGTTCATGCCGAGACTAGAAAACTGAACCCTACTACTGTTTTTTAAAACAGTTAACAGAAAATTAAACTGTGTTTGAAATCATAAGTAAAAGTTTGTTGCTTGCATAAGAGTAGCCTCTTGATTCTCATAGTGGTAATTTTGTGTCATATCATTTAGATGTTGAGTCATTTCATTTGTGCAAGTGTGTATGTGCCCAAATTCCTCCTCTTTGTTTAGCTTCTGCTTACAAATCAAACTAATAGAATCTGAATACATGTATCATACATTCTTCCAGGGTTTTTCTTAACTGACTATGGAGTGTGGCTGTAAGTTCTGGGGCAAAGCTTGATTGTATTTTCAGTGATGTATAGTTACATTGTTTCATGTTAAAATCATCGTGCATGGAAAGTGAAATGTGCATATGATTTTAAATTATTGTAATATGTACTATACCCTTCCCCTAAACTTCTTTCATTGATGATACACAGAATTCGTCTATTTTTGCTTGAAAATAGTCCTTTAGATTGGAGTAGCCTTTTCTTACATCCCTCTATGGTTCCATGAGATGAGGTGATACCTGCAAAGCACTTTTAAAGATGTTTTTTTAGGCTAATGTCCAAGATACAGCATTGAGGAGGCAGCTATGTCTAATGAGGGCTCTCTTGGTTGCTAGAGATGAGAGAAATGTATACTAATCATTTTAATTTGAACTTAAAATACATTTTACTAATCATATTGATTTTAAATATGACAAATTCTTCTTGTAGATATTAATCTTTCTTGTTTATCATATTGTCCTAGAGAAGCCTAGGTAAAAATGGGTTCCACCTAGTCTGTTTGTATAACACCTTCCCCCCTCCCCTCTCCATCCCTGCCAATTGGACTCTACGCATATTGACAAGCAAATAAGAAAACCTTAGGTTTCTTGTATTTGAATTTCCAAAACAATAAAAGGTTTTGACTCAAGATTTGCATTCAAGAAGAGGCAGAAGTTTTGTCTCATCTTTTTATTTTGTGAGCTTGTGTTTCTGTGTATGCTAAGAAAATTTTACACACAAGGAATGTTTGAAAAAGAATTTTAAAGTGCTTGGGTGGTTTTTATTTGGTCAGTGCTGATGTGTTAGGTGTTTAGGGAAATAATGCTTCAGGACCTTTTTGACAACACAGCTTCATGAATGACTGGGGGATATTTATGTTTGTGCTGAGAAAAGGGAGGGAGTGGGCAGGTTGGAGTGGGGACCTTTCCACTGAAAGCAGTGCAGTCAGCTGTTTTGTAGATGTGTTCTTTCATTATACTTGTAACAATGTTCTTGTGTCCATAATTGACTGAAATATCAAGCTCCAGGAGTGCAAGTCGTTTATTAGGTGACCAGAAGTAGAACCTTGTTGATTATGAAATGGAAGAATAATGTCAAGGTAGTTGGGATAAAATGACAAACAAGATTTTACTGGTGAATTTCCATGCTTAATATGTACATTAACCTCTTTAAGTTGCATGTTAATCTGGTATAATGTATTGTCTCTGGTTTATGCTTTGAGTAAAAAGGAAAAAAAAAAGACTTGAGTTACAATTGTTACTCTGTTATGTACTATTACATATACCTTTTCTTTTAGAAAGGGTTAATTATAATTACTATTCACACCTCTGTGTTGTCAGTGTTTTTATTCTGGTTTATTCTCTTAAAAGTGTAGATTCAGTGTCGGAAAGACTGGGATCCACATGGTAATTGAAAAGGTATGACAGCTGCATTGTACAAATGACAGAAAGATTGTCCTGATCTTCTCTAGGAAACTTTTCTGGCACTTGGTCAATTTATAGAGAGCTTTATATCTTGTATTTCTGAATGTTAGAATTGGAAATGAGCCTGACAAATAATGATCAGTTTGCATAGTTGATTTTTTCTAAAATCTGAGAAAATTTCAGTCATTTAAAATGAATATTATTAAAGTGAACATTCATGAGCATAGTTGATAGTAAACAGAAGAAAAAAGGGAAAAAAGCAGTGAGAGAGGAGTCAGCCCCAGTGACATGCTGACTTGAATGTTGTGTTCCCACCTCTGCTAGAATGTAAGCCCCAGGATGGCAATTATATCTCTCTACTGAACACAGTGCCTGGTATGTAACAGGTGTTCAATTTATATGTGTTGACGAATAAATGGACTACTAATGTTTTTGTTGTTTTTTTTCTACCTCTTTTGTTCTCATAGGTAGGTTTTTTTTTTTTTTTTTGACCTATGTGATTGCAGCATACTGCCTCGTTTAGTTCGTATTTAACACTTACCTCAATTCTCATTTAATTCTGCCTAACTTCAAAAGGCTTTTTGGGTGACTGTATGTTTTTCTCATTCATTCTTTCAGTAGAAATAGCACTTATTTCCTTAAAAATGGTCTCAAAGCATCATGCAGTGGCAGATATATACAAATTTTATGTATTTGAAATCTGTGTGGGCCTACATCAAGGAATGTAAGTAACATACCAGAGTTTGTTGTCAGCATCTGCAGATACTGAAATAGTAAATGGTATACCAGCTTTTTTGGAAAAACAGCTGTGTCATCTTATTCATCTTTTATGCTTGTTCTTCCTTCATTTTTACATATCTGGAATATCCCCTTTTTGCTAGTAAATAATTTTTGTCCCATGAAATTGATGAGATTTTCACAACATTAGAATAACCTCTAACAGTCCTTTTGAATGTGTTCCTTATGATTGATTACCACCCTTTTGGGATTCCATGAGTTGGGATGCCTAGGTGACCCATTATTCTCATCATTACATACTTTGCATTCTAGCCAATTATTCTATACCAAAATAGATGTTTACCTAAAAAATCTTTTTGAAACAGTTCCAGTATATTTAGATCCCCAAATTATATTCTACTGTATTTCCTATATTACTACAAATAACATTGCAATGGCCATCTACTTAGTGTGTTTTTTCATATTTAAAATTATTTCTTCTGGCTATAATCTCAGGTGAAACTACTGGATTAAGTGGTAGGATGGGATTTGAGGGTGCCTATTTCAAATTTTCACTAATATGTTAAACAACAAAACCCTTTCCCATTTAATAGAGGGATAAGCATATTGTTATATTTTGCACCTATTTAGTTATTGAGACTGTTTTTCTTTGCTGTTTTAATTCCCTCTGAATTGTTCTTTTGCATTATTCATTTATTATAATCTTGGTGTTCTTGTGAATAAATTAAATTCTTAAAACAGTAAATATAAGTACCATGTGCTAACCAATTTCGCCGCTGGAGCTCTGTTTAAATAGTGAATATATTATCTTTTGTCATGTTTTTGCAGATGTGTGTGCAAAACACATCCTAGTATACTGCTTAAATTTTTATAATTATCTTTTCAGCATATAAAGTGGTGTGTTTTTTGAGACAGAGTCTCACTCTATCACCCAGGCTGGCGTGCAGTAGTGTGATCTTGGCTCACTGCAACCTCCACTTCCCAAGTTCAAGCAATTCTCCTGCCTCAGCCTCCCGAGTAGCTGGGATTACAGGCATGCATCACCATGCCTGGCTAATTTTTTTGTATTTTTGGTAGAGACAGAGTTTTGCCTTCTTGGCCAGGCTGGTCTCGAACTCCTGGTCTGAAGTGATCTGTTCGTCTCAGCCTCCCAAAGTGCTGGGATTACAGTTGTGAGTCACTGCACCTGGCCTGAAGTGTTTGTTAATGTAAAAAGTTACAGCCAGGCGTGGTGGCTCACACCTGTAATCCCAGCACTTTCGGAGGCTGAGGTGGGCGGATCGCTTGAGGTCAAGAGTTCGAGACCAGCCTGTCCAATATGGTGAAACCCTCTCTCTACTAAAAATTCAAAAAATTAGCTGGTTATGGTGGTGCACGCCTGTAATTCTAGCTACTTTGGAGGCTGAGGCATAAGAATCGCTTGAACCTGGGAGGCAGAGGTTGCAGTGAGCCAAGATCATGCCACTGCACTCCAGCCTGGATGATACAGTGAGACTCTGTCTCAAAAAAAAAAAAAAAAAAAAAAAAAATTAGCCGTGTGCGGTGGCTCACACCTGTAATCCCAGCACTTTGGGAGGCCGAGGCGCGTGGATCACCTGAGGTCAGGGGTTCAAGACCAGCCTGGGCAACATGGTGAAACCTCGTCTCTACTAAAAATACAAAAATTAGCTGGGTGGCTGGGCGCAGTGGCTCACGCTTGTAATCCCAGCACTTTGGGAGGCTGAGGCGGGCGGATCACGAGGTCGGGAGATCGAGACCACGGTGAAACCCTGTCTCTACTAGAAAATACAAAAAATTAGCCGGGCGTGGTGGCGGGCGCCTGTAGTCCCAGCTACTCGGAGAGGCTGAGGCAGGAGAATGGCGTGAACCCGGGAGGCGAAGCTTGCAGTGAGCTGAGATTGCGCCACTGCACTCCAGCCTGGGCGACAGAGCGAGACTCCGTCTAAAAAAAAAAAAAATTAGCTGGGCACAGTGGCACGTGCCTGTAATCCCAGCTGCTCAGGAGGCTGAAGCAGGAGAACTGCTTGAGTCCAGGAGGTGGAGGTTGCGGCGAGCCAAAATTGTGCCATTGCACTCCAGCCTGAGCAACAGAGCGAGACTCCATCTCAAAAAAATAAATAAATGAAATTTTTTAAAAATTACGTAAGATATACATGACTCTTTTGAGTGAAAATCAGAAAAGAGACATAAGTCAAACTGAGATAACCGTTATCAACACTTTGGGACATATAGCAGAGTTTCAGTTAGCAGTGGATGACACACACGGTAGTGATCCTGTAAGATTGTAATGGAGCTTAAAAATTCCTGTGACTTAGGGATGTAACTGTTGTAACATTGTAGCACAGTTTGTTTTTTAAATAAATTTAGCCTAAGCGTAGGGTGTTTATTATAAAGTCTACAGTACTGTACAGTAACGTCCTAGGCCTTTACTTTCACTCACCACAGACTCACCCAGAGCAACTTCCAGTCCTGCAAGCTCCAGTCACATTAAGTGCCTTATACAGGTATACCATTTTTTAAATATTTTAAAGAAATTTTTTATAAATTTATGGGGTACAAGTACAATTTTGTTACATCTATAGGTTGCATAGTGGTGAAGTCAGAGCTTTTAGTGTATTCATCACCCAAGTAACATACCTACGTTATGTTTAGATACACAAATACATAACCATTGTGTTAGAATTGCCTACAGTGTTCAGTACAGTAACGGGCTGTACAGCTTTGTAGCTTAGGAAGAATAGGCTATACCATGTAGCTATACCATCTAGGTTTGCATACATACACTCTATAATCACACAATGATGAAATCACCTGCAATGCATTTCTTAGAACAAATCCCCATCATTATGCAACAAATGAGTATACATTTCTTAGTTTGTTTTGAATACAGAATTCCAAAAACTTCTTTATTTTTCTATGATATACTGTAAACATCATTTACATATGAAACATTTTAATGGATATATTGCGTTTGCTGTTTGGACGTGACATAATTTAACCTGTCTAATGTTGATGTACATTGTTGTTCCTTATTTCTTACCATTGCAGTAATTTTACTGTAGTTAACATTTGGATTTATTTTTCACAGAATGAATTCTCACAAGTCCAATCGCTGTGTCAAAGAGTATGGCCTTTTAAAAGGCTTTGGTAGCCTGTTGCCTAATTGTCTTCCCAAAAGATTCCCCACATCCTGATCAATTCTTCAGCATATATGGCCATCTCTATATTAAGACACTTTATATTAAGATTTGTAAACCTGTTGACTGCTGTCACAGGCCACCACCACTCTGGGCATCTTCAGGTCATGCTTCGTGTTCACCAGTCCTTCCAGCAGTGGGCAGTGCAAAGCTTCCCTCCACCCACAAGGTTTCTGTGATCTTTAGCCTTTATTGTGCAGTTTACTTGTTAACCTGCTTATAATTTATTCAGCCTGTGCTAATCATTGACTCCTTTTGGGAAGGGTAGAAGGGAAAAGACGTATACAATTTCTCAGCTGACCTTTTTTTAATGTTGGGGAAGAATAATGAACAACTTTTATTATCTAACATAGACAGCCAGTCTTCTGCTTCTAGGATGCTGTCCCACCAGTGTGTCCATCTACGCCGTCAGCCCTAAATGCCAGTCCTATGTAAAAAGTCCTGTGTTCATTCAGAAAAGTCACCCAGTGTCCATCCATTTATGTCCATCATATTAAAAACAGTTGAGTTACATGATAAAACATGCTACCATTAAATATTTTAACAGATTTAAATAATATGAGGAAATTGTTAATGGTTGTGACATGTTAAACAATTAAAAAATACAATTTTTTTATAATATAAACTTTTAACATCTATCATCTCAATTATGCGAGAACAAAAAACATAGAAAAAAGATAGGAAAGTACCTTGGGAAGCTGAGGCAGGAGGACTGCTTGAGCCCAGGAACTTATCAAGATCAGCCTGGGCAACATGGCGAAACCCTGTCTCTACAAAATATTTTTTAAATCTAGCCAGGCATGGTGGCATGTACCTTATAGTCCCGGCTGCTCAGGAGGCTAAGGTGAGAGCATCACTTGAGCCCAGGAGTTCAAGGCTGCAGCGAGCTGTGTTTGCACTCCAGCCTAGGTGTCAGAGTGAGACTATGTCTTTAAAAAAAAAAAAAGAAATGTATTACAACATTAGGAGTTGTAAGCGGCAACATTATGGCCAATATTTTTCTGATTATGATTGTGTGTGTTACAAATATTCTATATTGAGTGCATTATACCAATAATCAGAAAACATTGCTGAATCATTTTGTTTTTAAAGAATCATCTAATAGGGATGGGAAGGAATACAAAAGTTGTATTAAGTAAATGGGATGAAGCTCTCAGTTTAGGGATCAAGATGATTGGTAAGTGGAATGCTATGCAGTCATAAAAAGGAACAAAATAATATCCTTTGCAGCAACATGGATGCGGCTGGAGGTTGTTATCCTAAGCGAATTAACATAGAAACAGAAAACCAAATACCACATGTTCTGACTTATAAGTGGGAGCTAAACATTGGGTACCCATGAACATAAAGATGGCAGCAATATTGGGGACTATTAGAGGGGTAAGGGAAAGGGGGCCAAAGGTTGAAAAACTATTTTACCATGCTCAGTACCTCGGTGATGGGATCAGTCATGCCCCAGACCTCAGCTTCATGCAGTACACTCAGGTAACAACCTGCACACAAATCCCATGAAGCTAAAATAAAAGTTGAAATTAAAAAAAACAAAAGATGATAGGTAAAAATTCACTGATGCAATGCCATTTGCAACCTTCAGTGCAAGTTTGATTTTGACAGTTCTTACCAATTATTGCAGATGTAAAGAGATATTACCCTTTTAGCTTATGCCTTGATATTAGTGTTTTGCTTTAGATTGGTGGTTGGTTGGTTTGTGGGATAGGTTCTTTTTGGCTGTGTAGTAATGACATCAGATGCCCACAGAGAATTAGTTGTAAATGGTGATGGCCTTTTTAAATGGTTTCACTGCTGTACTCAAAATACTCTTCAACTAACCTGACCTGATGTCCTTGAAGTTTAGTACTTCTAATAAGATCTAACATTTGGTTGCATTTGTTATAAATGCCAAAGTTATATTTAAAAACACCCAAAGGGGCTGGGTGTGGTGGCTCACACCTGTAATGTCAGCACTTTGGGAGGCCCAGGCAGGAGGAGAACCTGAGCCCAAGAGTTTGAGACCGGCCTGGGCAACATAGTGAGACCTCCATCTCTACAAAAAAACAAAAAAAAATACGCATGGTGGCATGTGCCTGTTGTCTCAGCTACTTGGGAGGCTGAGGTGGGAAGATCACTTGATCTTGGGAGGTTGAGGCTACAATGAGCCATGATTGCAATATGCAACACTGCATTCCAGCCCAGGGAACCATGAGACTTATCTCAAATTAAAAAACAAACGAAAAAAACCAAACACTCCAAATGTACAGTGAATAGTTCAGATCAGGTGTACTGGAGGCTATATGAAGAGAGACAGTGATAGCAAGAGTCAACAGTCCTTACAGACTAAAGTGAGGTAGTAGTAGTAGTAGGCATTGGGGAACCACTGAAGGTTTGCTTGTTTTATCTTGTTTTGAGACAGGATCTTGCTGTGTTTCCCAGGCTGGAGTGCAGTAGCATGATCATGGCTCATTGCATCGTTGACCTTCTGGGCTCAAGTGATCCTCACACCTCAGCCTCCCAAGTAGCTGGGACTACAGGCACGTATCACCACGCCTGGCTAATTTTTTTTTTTTTTTTTTTCTTAGAGATGTGGTCTTGCTATGTTGCCCAAGATGGTCTCAAACTCTTAGACTCAAATGATCCTCCCACCTGGGCCTCCCAAAGTTCTTGGGATTACAGGCATGAGTCACTGCACCTGGCCTGGGAATAACAGTTTAAGGCCAGCCTCTTAAAATCAAAGTTATTGTGGCAACTTCTAAAAGATGGGTTGAAAAGAGAGGAAACTGGGGATAACATCATAAATAGATTATCATAGTATCCCTGGTGAAAGAAAATGAAGGCCTGAAACAAGGCAGAGAAGGCAAAGACAAACTTGATATCTAATGGAATATGAGTAAGTTAACAATATAAGTTATCAGCCAAAATGGGATATGCTTAAGAGTCAAAGAAGGCACTATTAATAATTACTCCAGCATATCAAAATACCACACTATACCCCATAAATACATACAATTTGTCAACTAAAAATATACATCTTTTTAATTCATGAAAAAGGGGGATAAGAAGAAGAAAAACATTCCTGCAGGACTAGTCTGGGCAGAGGAGGAGTTGTGGTAACTAGATATGAGGAGACAGAGAGGAAGGAGGCACAGAGCAGTTGGAGCTTGCTGCCTGGAAGAGTGACGGTATGATAAGAGAGACGGGATGATGTGAAATAATTCACATTGTTAATTATGAAGTGTGTTTTGAATCACCTCAGTGTTATCCAGAAATGACACTCAGTTATCGTGTTCAGATAGGGGACAATGTGTTTTTGCAGTGATAGCAGTGGAGGGGAAGGGCTGTCAGCTTAAGTTGGTCATTCTGTCATCAAATGAATTAGTAGCAAGACTTGACCAGCATTTGTGAATAATGAAGCTTTTCTTGCTGACAAACTGCTGATGTTTACATTGGGCCATTATAATAGGCAATTTAATGTCATTAATGACCTTTATATCAAAAATAACTTGTGAATGAATGAATGTAGTGAACATTAAGTACTGCTAATAGGAAAAAAAAAAAAAGGGGCAAAGCTTCTTCACCAAATTGGCAGAATGATCATCAGTATTTCTGCCTATTCTTTGCCTCAGTTACACACATATTTATTTATTTATTTATTTATTTATTTATTTATTTAAGTTTTAGAGACAATGTCTATGTTGCCCAGGCTGGACTTCAACTCCTCAGTACAAGTGATCCTCCTGCCTGAGCCTCCTGAATAGCTGGGACTACAGGCCTGCACCACCATGCCCTGCTCTAGTTACACAAATCTTAAAATGATGCTGTTATGATAATTCAATTAAGAAAGTAAACTAGTTCTATGATCCAAGCACATAGTTGTGACTCAATTCATGCTGTTGTTTTTAATCCTGAAATGATATTGTAAAATAAGAGCTTTACCTTTAAGTTTTTGCTACTCAGTTTTTACGTTTGAGGCAAGAAGGCAAGTGGCAGGGAAGAATGATTAGCAATAAAGCTTTTTAAAAGTTCTTCAGAAACAGTAGACAATTGGTTGAGTCAAATTGACCTATAATGACTATTCCCAGGAATTTCCTAGTTTTATTCCTTTGGAAGGAATTGTAACTACATTATGCCATGTAAAGAATGCTGCTATTTTACGTTTATTACAAAGATGTGCCTACAGATAAGAATCAAACCGTAGAACCTTAAAAATGTTTTAATTTTACCTGATCTTTTTCTTAGAAAGCTAACTGTAAGTAGGATATGGTGCCAAGAAAAATCATCAGCCTGATACTGTGAAAAAAGATGCCCTATTAATATGCCCACAACATTATCAGCAAGCTAAGTAACATCTCTGGACCTTAGTTTCATTATATTTTTAACTAAATATGTATCAGAGCAACAAGCCCAATATATTTTGGAACCTCAATACATAGTGGTTTTGCTGATTGTCTTTTTAACAATTTCTAAAATATTGAATACTAGTTATTATAATTAAATGTATTCTAAACATCCGTTCTTTCTGTCTCATGCCTTTATGTAGCCTGTTCCTTCCACCTAGAATGCCTTTTCCTTCCTTTTCTCACATAGCAATCTTTGACATATCCTTGAAGACTGAGCTCTCCCATCACCCTGGGAGGTCTGGCCTGATCTGGAAGACGGTTCAGCACGTCTTTCTCTCTTGCCATAGTGCGGGATTTTTGTCTGTTTTCAGCAGGTTGTTCCAGACTGCAAGCCTCTGGAGGGCAGTGACTCAATCCCATTCAGCTCCGTATCCCCACTACCAGCATGGCATGCAATGGGGGCATCCATACATATACAGAACAGAAACTTTCAGGGTTTGGCCAATTTTACTTTTCCTTAGCATGTATTATCATAAAGTGATGTAAGTACTATATGCCTGGATTTGTCTTATTACTACATCTATTTGTTAGTAAAAGGAGGTTACATGGTGCCTTAGTGGTTTCTTTGCACTTAAATATTTTTGAAATTATTTGGTTCTTGGCTGGGAACTGAGTTCAGTATGTCTGCTAAAGTATTTCCCATTTCTTGCCACCTCTACAATAGTGCCATAATTTCCAAGTTGATTTTATATGTATCATCTTTATTCTCACAATCCTGAGAGGTATGTAGAGCAAGAATTAAGTTCTACATTTAACAAAAGAGAAAACCCACAGAGATTGATAGGCTCTAGGTTATATAGCTAACTGGTAACAAACCAATTTTTATTAAAATTAATTTTAAAAATTTAACTGTTTTAAAGTTTTTCTTAAATGATGAACATTGCCTGTGTTTTTCTTGCATGTAGTTTCTATTTTAGGAGAAAGAATTTGCCTAGGGGTAGTTCTGAAACCAAGTAAAAGTAATTGGATTATGAAGGTCTTCTACCTTAAACTAGCTGTCAACTTTAAACTCAACCATTTAATAATTAAATTTAAACTTTACCTTTGTTTAATTTAGTAATGTTTCTTCACACTAATCAATTTTTCAAATTAGGAAAGTAATAAATGACAAAAATGGAAGAACATTTATTAAAGATAGAAAAATAAAATGTTTAATGGTCTTGCACATATAAATGGTGTTAATATTTTGGCTTCATTTTAATAAAGCTTTTATTAAATAGTGTCAGAGAGAGAGTGGTGGTTATTTTGTAAAGAAAATGTAAAATCTTTTTTCAAATTATAAAATTACTTGCTTATTTTCATACTTGGTGAGAGCCAAATTAAAATTATTTATAGTTCAATGGGCTACTTTGCTAATATTTGCCAGAGGTGAACTTCACTTGAATAAAAGATGTGACATAAATTTATACAACATTTTTCATGTGAATGTGGTTCTCAAAAATTTTATTTCTAAGTTGGAACAGAAAAATTTAAGAAATATAAATATGTATAATGAATATAAATTGATTTCTTAATACTTTCTACTCTGACTGAATATCAAAATTAATTAATATGCTCTTTGAATCCTAGAAAAAAAGCTAATAGTTTAAGTATTAGTAATGTACTAAAATTAAAATGACCTTAGAAAGGGATTCAGGTATTTCAGGCTAAATTTTCCTTTGATTTTAAGTTACCAACTGATAGAGTACAAAAGTGATAACTTTCTGAATATTGTTGCTATAAACAAGCATATATTCAGTTCCTGCTGTGTGAAAAGAAGCCAAATGTAATGATTGTGGTCTTATTCAGTGACAAAGTGCTGATGATATTATTTCCATAGACAGTACAATTCTGCAGCTGGCTCTGTCAGTCTAGGAAGAGAGCTCACTAAATAAAGACCATGAAGTAATTTGCAATTCAGGGGCAGCATTTTAAAGGAAATGAGCTGAAAGTCTACTCATTAAAGTCAAAGGAAACCTTGTGCTTTTTTTTCTTTTCAATATATTTGTTTCTTCAAAGTGTAGCTATACCAGCTTGCATAGCCCATATTGGGAATTCAGAAAAAGGTGACACTGTTAAAATTTTTGCTTTTTGGAGAAGTTAGATCTTTTGGGGTAAAAAAATTATTTGGGTGTCTGGAATTTAAACCTACTTTGCTCGTTTCATTTCAGACATATAAGAAATGTGTTTCAGAGGCATTTGTTAGTTGTCTGTTTCCTCGCAGTGTAAGACTGTCAAGCATATAAATGCAGGAGCCCCAGTGGCCTGAAAGCAGTCAGAGTTCCTACTCTCTTTCTTGGCTTAATGGAAATGCAAGTGAACTGTACAGCGTTCAATGGACCAATCAACGGGGCAAAAATCAGTAAGTGCATGTCCAGTTTTCTGAGGACAATATTTTAGCTACAAATGATTCTTTTGATGCTGTATGTATCTCCTCACCCCATCCCCTTTAGAGAGTCCAAAATTGTGTCATTTGGCTGCTTATGTATAATAGCAAAATTTTATTTATAGCAAAATAAAAGTCAGTAGACATTTGAGTAGCTACTCTGACTTAGAAACCACTAGAGGTCAGGGATGTAGAGAATGAAACCACGTATGTTGCCAGGTTGCTTAATCTGGTGGGGCAGATTTATGAACAAATAGCTTATGTGGTGTTAGAAATATATCACAGGTAAGTATTTCTGCTTCTAGTAATCAAATTCCTGACATACATACTTTTGGAATAGCCTAAAGACCTGTAAGAAATAAGTCAGTGCCAGGGCATCTCCACTTTTTATTAGATATCAGTAGCAAGCTTGGTTCTTCTATTGGGGTAGGTTTGTTTTCTTTTTTTCTTATTTGTGCCTACTGCTCTTTCACCTCTATATTGTGGGACATTCCTTATCACATGCCCCCACTTGTTGCTACCCCAAGTCACTCAGGGTTTTACCAAACTTCCCTCTCCATCCTTGTCCTTTCAGTGTTTATTTAGACCCTAGTAACCTACAGATTCATGCTGCCTGTGTGATTGTTAAGATGATGTCTGAAAGGTAATGTGTGTGTCAGAAAGTGAATTCATCTTCCCTACCCTCCACCTCCTGCCTCCTTCTTTCCCATTTCTCAAATTTCGGTAGCACTGATCTTGGCCCTGCAAAGTAGCAACACCCTTAAATAGAGTGTTCACATATGAGTAAGATCATGTGGTAGTCCTCTTTATGTGCCTGGCTTATTTCACTTAGCATAGTGTCCTCCAGGTTCATCTACGTTGTTGCAAATGACAGCATTTCCTTCTTTTTTAAGGCTGAATAGTAGGGAATCGCATCTTGCACAGTGTTTCCTGAAACATCTAACTCAGCACACAGTGGATGCTCTTCCTCCCTGCCCGCATGGGGTATTGCTGCGTACTCCTCAGGTCTCCTCCATATTGCTTTCCCCATCCCCCGCAGACAGCCTTGCTTCATAATTTAAAAGATGATAAAGGCTATGAGGTGTGAACTCCTGGACTTCTCTACCATTTTATCTCCCTTTGCTCATTTTCCGAGAGTTTGTTCCCTGTAGTCACTGAGGCTGATTCAAGACTCCTTGCATAACTATACTCTTAGTTCCATTTCCTTTTGCATTCATGCCTTGTTTTTCTCCTTCCGTAACATTTTATGGAATACCTACTATATGCATGCCACTGCGCTGATGCTGGGAATGTAGTCATCATAATTAAGATGGTCAAAGTTGAGCTTCAATTCTAATGAGGAGAATCTTTTTTATTGGTTTTTCAATCTCTTTCCCTCAAGTGGTCTATGTGACCTAAGACATTTCCAACTTTTCCCCTGTATAAAAAAAATAAAATCCTAAACTCTCTTAACGTTATACCTGTTCCTTGATACTACCTGATTCTTCCCTTCCCTTTTCAACCAAGCTCCTTGAGAAAACATTATAATGTTTCTGAAACTTGAGTTCACGCAAACTATTTTTAAAGAACCTTGTTCCATATCTTGTAACCTATACAAAAATCAACTAAAAATGGAATATCTACCTAACCGTAAAACTTGAAACTATAAAAGTTCTTAAGATAACGCAGAAGAAAATCTTTGTGACTTTGGATTAGGCAAAGATTTGTTAGCTATATAACCAAAATTTGAGCCATAAAAGAAAAAAGATAAATTAAACTTCATAAAAATTAAGTATGGTAGTCTCCTCTTATCTGTAGTTCACTATCTGTGTTTCATCACCCGCAGTGAATACCATGGTCCAAAATTGTTACATACAGTAAGATGTTTGAGATAGAGAGAGACAACATTCACATAACTTTTAGCAGCATTTTATTATAATTGTTCTGATTTATTATTGTTAATCTCTTACTACGCCTAATTTATAAATTAAACTTGATCATAGGTATTATATATAGGAAAAAAAACATAGTGTGTAAGGTTCAGTAGTATCCACCATTCCAGGTATCTACTGGGAGTCTTGAAATGTATTCCTCCTGAGTGAGGGGGAACTATTTTACTTCTGCTCTTTGAAAGATGTGTATAAGAAAATCAAAAGATAAGCCACACATTGGAACAAATAATATTTGCAAATCACATATGTTATAAAGAACTTATATCCAAAAATCACAAGAAAATAAATAACTCAATTTAAAAAATAGAACAATGTGCTGTGGCTCATGCCTGTAATCCCAACACTTTGGGAGGATGAGGTGGGCAGATTGCTTGAGTCCAGGAGTTTGAGACCAGCCTAGGCAACATGGCAAAACCCTGTCTCTACAAAAAATAGGAAAAATTAGCCAGGTATGGTGGCATGCACCTGTGGTCCCAGCTGCTCAGGAGGCTAAGGTGGGAGGATTGCTTGAGCCCAGGAAGGGGAGGTTGCAGTGAGCCAAGATCGTGCCACCACACTCCAACCTGGGTGACAGAGCGAGACTCTGTCTCAAAAGAAAGAAAAAAAAAGGCAAAAGATCTGAACAGACATTTCAACAGAGGACAAATAAGCACATGAGAAGATGCTCAACAGCATTAGTTATTAGGGAAATAATAAGTAGCTTCTCAGAAAGTTCAACCTACAACCTATGCCTACTGTATGACCCAGCCATTTCATTACTAGGTATTTACCCAAGTGAAAAAAGCCTATTCAAAGACTTGTGCACAAATGTTCATAGGAGCTTTATTTATAATAGTCCACAACTGAAAAACAAAAACAAAAAACAAAACACATGCAAGTACAAACAAATCATGTTATGTCCCTACAGTGGAATACTACTCTGCCGTAAGAAGGTACAAACTATTGATACACAAGACACATGAATATCAAAATTATTATGCTGAATGTAAGCCAGACAAAAAAGATTGCATACCGAATAATCCCATTTATATGAAATTCTAGAAAATGCCAAGTAATCTATAGTCACAGAAAGCACATTAGTGGGAATGGAAGACCAGGGAAATATGGGAGCTGGGATTACAAAGGGGTGTGAGGAAACATTCTGGAATGATGGATATATTCATTATCTTTATAGTGATGATGGTTTCATGAGTGTTTACATATGTCAAAACTTACCACCAAATTGTATCCTTAAATATGTGCAATTTACTAGATGTCAGTTATACCTCAACAAAGATTTTTTTGTTTTTTAGAAGGCTACATAATGCGCAAGTCCATTAATGTGACATTCTTATGAAGGCAAAACTATAGAGACAGAAAACATATCAGTGGTTGCCAGGAGCCAGGGTGATAAGCAGGGTTAACCACAAAGTAGCATGGGGGACATTTTTGGGATGATGAAATCGTTTGACATTTTGATTACAGCGGTGGCCACATGACTATACATGTTTGTTGAAATTCACAGAACTGTACACTAGAGGGTACATTTTACTATATATTAATTATACTGTAATTTTAAAAATGAAAAAAATATTCAAATAATTCTATGAATACCAGAGTTGTTTTTACTAAATTTCCACATCCTAATACATTGAGTAGTGCACCCTTACCGGCAAGGGTTATGTTCCAAGATCCCCAGTGGACGCCTGAAACCATGGATAGTACTGAACCCATATATCTTATGCTTCTCCTAGACATACATACCTATGATGAGATTTAATTTATAAATTAAGCACAGTAAGAAATTAAGCACAGTAAGAAATTAATAATAAAAAATAGAACAGTTATAACAATTTTACATTTTCTCTTTGAAACTCAAGAAAAGGAGTTTGGGCCCTGGAACTGGAGGAAAAGGAGAGAGGAGGAAATGCCCAAAGTGATCTTTACCAACAGGCTTGTTGGATGATGAAGTAAAGGTTGTTTTCTCTTTCACACTCTGGTTTTTTGTTGCCTTTTCCCTAGTCTTCAGTGAAGCTTTACTACTTCCTTAGACTTGTATTAGCACTGCCTAGACTTGTATTAGCACGGGAAGGTCACATTCAGAGCAAGCTGAACAGAGAATCAAGTACAGAGTTTAGAGCAGGGATCAGGAGCGAGGGTGAGCAAGATCACTGGGAAAATGTAAGTTCCTCTCTGGAGCTCCTTGGAAACAGTAGAGAGAGAGCTGAGCTTCTCCTAGTTATTAATTTATTTACATTTTCTTGTCTTTGTATTTACTTGAGCCCAGATAACTGGAAGACTGGGGACAGGTGAAACATACTTCCCCACTGAGCATGTCTACTGCTACTACCTTAGTACAAGTTATCAACACCTGAAGCTTGGATGACTGCTATTGCCTTTTAACGAGTTTCTTTGAATCTTTTAGTTTTTTTTTTTATTTTTTAGTTTTTATACTTTAGATTCTGGGGTACATGTGCAGAACATGCAGGTTTGTTACATAGGTATACATGTACCATGGTGGTTGGCTACACCCATCAACCCGTCACCTACATTAGGTATTTCTCTTAATGCTATCCCTCCCCTAGCCCCCCACCCCCCAATGGGCCCCCATGTGTGGTGTTCCCCTCCCTGTGTCCATGTGCTGTCATTGTTCAACTCTCACTTATGAGTGAGAACATGTGGTGTTTGGTTTTCTGTTCCTGTGTTAGTTTGCTGAGAATGATGGTTTCCAGCTTCATCCATGTCCCTGCAAAGGACATGAACTCATCCTTTTTTATGGCTGCGTAGTATTCCATGGTGTATATGTGCCACATTTTCTTTATCCAGTCTATCATTGATGGACATTTGGGTTGGTTCCAAGTCTGCTATTGTGAATAGTGCCTCAGTAAACATACATGTGCATGTGTCTTTATGGTAGAATGATTTATAATCCATTGGGTTGGGTATATACCCAGTAATGGGATTGCTGAGTCAAGTGGTATTTCTAGTTCTAGATCCTTCAAGAATCACTACACTGTCTTCCACAATGGTTGAATTATTTTACATTCCCACCAACAGTGTAAAAGCGTTCCTATTTCTCCACATCCTCTCCAGCATCTGTTGTTTCCTGACTTTTTAATGATCGCCATTCTAACTGGCGTGAGATGGTATCTCGTTGTGGTTTTGATTTGCATTTCTCTAATAACCAGTGATGATGAGCTTTTTTTCATATGTTTGTTGGCTGCATAAATGTCTTCTTTTGAGAAGTGTCTGTTTATTTCCTTTGCCCACTTTTTGATGGGGTTGTTTTTTTCTTGTAAATTTGTTTTAAGTTCATTGTAGATTCTGGATATTAGCCCTTTGTCAGATGGATAGGTTGGAAAAGTTTTCTCCCATTCTATAGGTTGCCTATTCACTCCGATGAACTCTTTTTTTTTTTTTTTTTTTTTTTTTTTGAGACAGTCTCACTCTGTCACCCAGGCTGGAGTGCAGTGGTGAACTCTTTCTCTATTGCAATTCCCCTGCCTTGATAAATTGGCTCTATCTGGGAAGCTGGCAAGAAGAACCCACAGGGTGTTTACATTGCTATCTGTCTTCATGAAGGCAAAGGCTTTGATTTTTTTCATAAGCCCCACCATGCAGCTAGCACTTGGCTTAGTGACTGAACCCTCGTAGGCACTCAACAGATATTTGAATAAATGTGTCCTGAACAGTGCTGTCCAATAGAAGTAAGATGTAATTTTAAATTGTTGAGTAGTTACATTCAAACGTAATAAGAAAAAATAAAGTTAATTTTACTAATACATTTTAATTACCCAATATATCTAAGATGTTACCACTGCAACATGTAATCAGTATAAAAATTATTGAGATATTTTACATTTTTTTGTGTTAAGTCTTCAAAATCCATCGTGTGTTTTACATTCAGAACACATCTCAATTTGTATTAGGTGCCTTGCAAGTGCTCCATAGCCTAAAGTAGCTAATGACTCCTGTACTGGACAGGGCAGGTCTGGAACCTCCTAGTGTTCAATATATGCCAGTTGATAGATAATAGCACAATGCAAAGAATTGGAGAAAGAAAGTTTTATTCTGAGAGCTGCCGTATCCACTGGTTGATACAGTGACTATGAGACTTCATTCACCTGTTAACATCTGGAACAGCAGAAAGACCTAAAGTGCCCATGATGAATGAGTAAGGACACTGGACCAGGAGTGAGGTGAATATGCAAAAGCCTATGTCTCCCAGAGCCCCAAAGAGACAGAGCAGAGGACACCCAAAGAGCAACAGGCTTGTTGCACCAGTGGGAAGACATAGCAGGCGGCAGGCTCTGCTGAGGAGTCTGCCAACAGAGCATCTCAGAGTGCAAACCAGGCTGGGCACAGTGGCTCACACTTGTAATCCCAGCACTTTGGAAGGCTGAGGTAGAAGGAGCACTTGAGCTCAGGAGTTCAAGACGAGCCTGGGCAACAAAGTGAAAAATCTTGTTGCTACAAAAAAAATTTAAAAATTAGCCAGGTATGGTGGTGTGTGTCTGTAGTCCCAGCTACTTGGGAGGCTGAGGTGGGAGGATCACTTGAGCCCAGGAGGTCAAGGCTGCACTGAGCCATGATTGTTTCATTGCACTCCAGTCTGGCTGACAGAGCAAGACCCAGACACCAAAACATACCAAGGACTAAACTCTGACCATTTTTCTCTCTTGTCTAAATCTCTACCTAAGGGGTGAGAGAAGTCACACACTACAAACAAAGTCTCAGAAGATGGATTTTATTTAACCCTATGTAACATGGATTACTTTCCAACTTGACTCGTCATAACATCACATGACAGATGAAGAGGGAAACCAAAATGTTTTACCCCAAAAATATGTTTCGTCACCATATTTTGAAATAGCTCTGTAAAGCCGTTTTTTTGTGGGGGAAATTTGCCTCTGTAAAGAATCTCCATTAACATAACTAGGTCTTTCCTCTACCAGGTCCTCCCAGTCTTGAAGAGATTAACTGAGAGTCTAGCACCTCTTAAAGGACTGAATAGGAAACATTTGCCGTCTATGGCCTGAAAGGCCTGCCACCTATAGACTACTGGAAACTGCCTGCTTCACTACATAGTAAGAACCTTGGAACCACAACCTCTTATCTTAACCCAGACACTCCTTTCTATTGATCCCAGGTTTTTAGAAAGTAACTTAACTCTCAGCCAATCAGAAAATCTTTGAGTCCACTTGTGACCTGTAAGTCCCCACCCTTCAAATTGTCCTGCCTTTTGGGACTTAACCAATGTATACCTCCCATGTATTGATTGATGTCTTATGTCTCCCTAAGATGTATAAAACCAAGCTGCAACCCAACCACCTTGGGCACATGTTCTCAGGACCTCTTGAGACAGTGCTGTGGGCCGTGGTCACTCATATTTGGCTCAAAATAAAACTCTTCAAATATTTTACAGACTTTGGCTCTTTTCACTGACAGTACTGTTCTGGGATTTGTCATGGCAGGGTATGCGTCTTAGTCCATTTTTTACTGCTGTAACATTCTAACACAGACTGGGTAATTTACAAACAATAGAGATTTATTTCTCACAGTTCTGGAGGCTGGGAAGTCCAAGACCAAGGTGCTGGCAGGTTCAGTGTCTGGTGAGGGCCTGGTCCCTTAAGCCCTTTTATGAGGGCCCTGATCCTATCCATGAGGGCACTGCCCTTGTGACTTGATTACTTCCTGAAGGCCTCACCTCTCAACACTATCACATTGGTAATTATGTCTCAACATATGAATTTGGGGGGATATATTCAGACCCTAGCAATATGTAATGTAGTTTTTTTCTTCCTATAATACTTTCTTTGGCTAATTTGTGGCTAGCATGCTTTCCATTGGGATGTTGGTACTAGCCAACTGGGCTGTCTACTGAAATGAGTTTGTCCCAGGTTTCTGGGTAGGAAACTGTCTCCTTAAAAGTGACTTTTAGGGGCCAGGCATCATGGGTCATGCTTGTAATCCCAGCAATTTGGGAGGCCAAAGCAAGGAGATCGCTTGAGGCCGGGAGTTCAAGACCAGCCTGGTCAACGTAGCAAGACCCCATCTCTGCAAAAAATAAAAAAATTACCCTGGCATGGTAGCACATGCCTCTGTCCCAGCTACTCAGGAAGCTAAGGTGGGAGGATCACTAGCCTGGGAGGTCATGGCTGCAGTGAGCTGTAATCATGCCACTGCACTCCAGCCTGGGAGACAGAGTGAGACCTTGTCTCCAAAACAAAACAAAACAATACAAAAAATGACTTTTGGATGTGTGCCCCTCACTAAGTAATAGTCATCATACTGATGACACAGTGCTTAGGAGAAAATCCACTGTGCATGTTTAAAACTCCGTTTTAATGCTCCGAGGGTAAAATGTGTGTCGTCCAAGAAGATAAGCCACTTACTTTGGTATCCAGAGCAATAGCTGCCTCCCACCCACATTTGACTAATGTTAGTTTCATTGCTTGATGCTGTTACCTCTTGTCGCTATGAGTTTCTGAATCAGAGAGACAAGAGGGCAGTTAGTGCCACATCACCCAGCCCTCCTCTTTGCTCTTAGGGAGCAGTCTGGGTGGTGGATTCTGAACCATCCTGCACAGAGAGTTCACAAAGGTGTCAGTGGGGATTTGTAAGCAGGAAGAAGTTCCCGATATTTAAGGGAGAATTCTGCCGTGCAGGTCTCAGAACCCAGCCCACAGCTCAGAGTGAACAATTTTTAACTTTTTACTTTTCCAGAAAATGAAGACTTACCCTCCTAGGTTTCAAAGAATATCTACCAGTAATATTTTGCTGGAGACCCATGTCTTACAAAAGATGCAGTAATTTTGATGAGAGATCTCCAAGGCAGTTGAGGAGGTAAGGGGTTCATGGGGCTATTTCCCCAGCACTACTAGTAACTTAATAAAATATCAGCTGCTGTTTGACAACAAACAGAGACACACTATAAAACCGCAACTGTTCCTTTCAGATTGTATTAATAGAAAAAATCTGGTAAACAAGAAAGATCAGTACAAGAATGTTCCACCAAGTAGATCCAATTTCTCAAAGGAAATGTTAATCCCTACGCATGACAGGCTTTCACATTAAAAAAAAAAAAGTGAGTCATCATTGTATCACTGATTATTTTAAGCAGTTTTATAGAGGTTAACGGGTGTTGGAGTCAAATAAGTCATTTCTTTTTTTCTGCCTTCAAATATTTGTAAGGAGTATTACAGATATATTCTTAAAAAAATTAAAGTATGTTTAAAGATTTCTATGTGCCCTTCTCCAATTTCATTCCACTCTTTTCACCCTAAAA
The DNA here is from genome assembly GCF_009828535.3 of Hylobates moloch. Classification (NCBI taxonomy): domain Eukaryota; kingdom Metazoa; phylum Chordata; class Mammalia; order Primates; family Hylobatidae; genus Hylobates; species Hylobates moloch. Next base: position 90,977,509 of record NW_026652276.1, read on the forward strand.
TAAACTACATTATGTCTTAGTTTCAAGTATGCTTTCTACTTGCTATATATGTAGTATCAATAAATGAAGTACAGAACTGCCTCTGCATACGTTAAATTTT